>NW_015164691.1:307438-349761 GCF_001447785.1 Gekko japonicus
AAGCAAAGCAGCAAAAAAAAAAACAAGCAGCTAAAAAACAAGCAGCTAAAAATAAAGGTTTTCAAAACACCTGATGTGGCACATTCACTGGCTTCACCAGAACCAGAATGAAAGAAAAACAGTATCAGGGAGGATTACATCAAGTGAACCAGAACCGAGCCGTTCAGTTAATGTCGGCTGAACCAGTTACTGGCCTGAACTGGAACAACTTCAATTGTAGGTGAACCTGAACTAGAACTGAACCCAGAAAGTTAATGGTTGGAATACCTGGATAAAACTAGACCACAGAAGCAAAAACTGAGCTGGGCTACAATAGGAAGTCTGTGTACTTCCACTGGCAAGCACTTGATTCACTGTAATTAATAACAGCATTGTGTTCTGGAGCAGATTACTTCTAAATATGTTCTGAAACCTACGTCAACATTAATTACTCTGCGAGGTCAGCAATGAGGGGAAGATAAGGCCATTCCTCACTTCTCCAATCAAGAACAACCTTGGTACACATGAAAATGCGACACCAATTTCTGCACAATTGCTTGTACTAAATTAAGCAGACATTGTAAAGGCTGGCAAGGGGAGGGGGAAGCCAATTTGGGGAGACGGAAAGGATGAGACCACACGGGGGGGGGGGAATAGGGAGATAGGAAATCTGATGATGTCAAGCAAGTCTCTTGGAAATGAGTAGCTGGTCATGCATCAAACAAGCCCAATTGAATAAACCAAGTGCTGCAGAAAATGACAGCAGCAGTGGCATTAATATAAATATTGATATTAATGTCAGCAAGCATGGTAGCCAGACAGTGGGGTGACTCAGAATTCAAACTGACCAGCACATGGAAATATATAACTTGCCAGTGTGTAGGCCTGCCCAGTGACCTTCAGAGCCACAGAGACAGAACTATTGTATTTTCCTTTTAATGGAGGCAATGTCCCACCATAGGGTTGCCAGGTCTTACCTGGTTGCTGGTGGGTGGGCGGGTCCAGTCTTCTCCTGGGAGTCTTTTTGCACGCATGCCACACTGATGTCATCCAGAGGTGACATTCTTGCGCAGGGCACATCAGGTGGGACACTCTAGCATTTGGGCAAAAAACCCTATTGTCACCATAGAGTTTTTGCTCAAATGCTAGTGTGTCCCCTGCACGATGTACCTGGCATGATGACATCACCTCTGGGTGATGCCATCATGGCAGGCACATTGGGCAGGATGGGGCTGTTCGGGGGCAGGGCTCCACCGCCCCCATCGGGGAGATGGCAACCCTACCCCACAACCACAGCAGTTTACCACAATTACAGTGATAGCCCATCTGGCCCACATGTCCTAGTGTCAAATGGAAGGCTACCATGTTACAGATGAAGCTCAGGGCTGTGTACATTAAAGATAAGCCTGAGTGGCAGCTCTTGGCAAATCTTCTATAGAGAATGAGAAGGTTATTAGGGACAGACACACATTCAGTTAGCAAGGAAAGTATGGACCTGTCAGTCATACCATACTCCCTTTGAATAAAGAGCAAGACAATGGCTCCCATGAAAGATTAAGGTATTTTCTGCCAAGGCTAGCAAAAATCCACAATTAATCTGAGACTGTGCAAAAATGACACAATTCAACCATTCTCCTGAGGCTGGAGTAGGACAGTTCTCCACTGCATAGACATTTCCAAAACATCTGGCTAGCCCGTTTTTCAACATGCCAAACCACAAAGATGCCATCAATTTCATCAAGAGACTTTTCCATATCCTAGTTAGACCTTGCTGCCAGGAAACTGTTTCTTCAGCGTTTCATCCTCTTATGCCTTATTTAAAATCCTGTCTGCTCTGAACTGTCCTTAGCAGCTCATTTGCTGTCTTCACGAGCATTCAATAACTATGGCTCATTCTGCTGTTGCCACAGTTTAGTATATTCATTATCATCTCTTTCTCCCCTCCCCCCAACTCTTTAGCTTTCTCTTAGTTGTGCTCAGTCAACATCTTTCTGGGACTAAAATGGCCAGGTGTAGACATGCCACTTCAGTTTTCAATCTGATAACAAAGGCAGCAAACACTGATGTTTTCTTGTTGTGGAATTTAGCAGAAATAGCAGAATAGCAGGACTATGCTCGTGCAGCTCAGTTATGAGTGGGGGAATGGGCTTGTGAGATACTTGTTCAAATCCAAAGCATCCCATCTGTTAGTCTGTTTTCTCCACTATTATCTTTACCTCCTCTTCTAGCAACCTGGCAGTTCACCTAAAAAGCTTCTTTGACTGACCATGCTATGTTAGACTAGTCATCTACATGATAAAAGTAGCTTTTAGAGACATAAAAATTCAACCTAAACAATCATTGAGCATAGAGCAAAGATGTCCCATGGAAAAATCTTTTCATCAGAATGCTGCCAAGATTGCACATTACATTAAATCAAGGCTGGTTTAAACATAGAATTTTGAATGCGCTCTCCTTAGCATGTAGCAAACCTTCTGAGTGGGAAAAGGTAGTGCTGGTGGCAAGGTTTCACTCCGAAGTCATCAGTATATTATAGGCTACCTTTAAATCCAAATGATCAAGACTTCAGCTGAAATAAAATGAAAGGACTGCAGGGATTGCTACTACAGATGCGAAGAGAAGTATCACTTCTCAAAGAGTATAATGTCTCAGAACTCAAAAAGGTAAGGCTTAACTCATTATGAAATGCTATTCAAGCAGACAGACATACACACATCATCACACCTCCATTTCTTTGAGAACAGGATGGTCTTCTATTCCTGGGAAGAGGACCCTCATGGCATAGGTGCGATAGTCCAAGAAGGGGATCCCAGCCCCATCCAAGTCATTGGTCAGCTCATGGATATCAGTCTGCAGCTCAGCAAAGGCTGGAAAGGGGAGGGAAAAAAACAGATTAAGACACCAGTTCCCAGCCTAGCTGATCAATGGGGTGTGGCTCAGTGGTAGAACAGTTGCTTTGCAATTGCATGCACAAGGTCCCTCATTCAATACCAGCAGTCTCCAGTTAAAGGGATCATGTGGTAGGTGATGTGGAAGACCTGAGACCCCGGAGAGCTGCTGTTAGTCAAAATAAATGATACTGACTGTCACAGACCAATAATCTGACTCAGTATATGGCAGTTTAATGTGCTGAACAGTTTGCAGAGCTAATCCTGCCCATAAGGACCAAAGCCTTGGCCTGCCATAACAATATGCCTAGCTTTATTTAGAGATCAAAAGGAACAAAATACACATTAAACTACTGGATTCTCATCCCACTATAGCGAAAGGAAAACCAAACTATATGCAGGTGAAATGGCCTCTTTGGAATTACATAGCAGGAGTAGGAGAGGCAGAGAGAGAAACCGAGATGACCCGAATTACAGAAACTGGATTGGAAGGGACTCCTCCAACGACACCTTGTCCAACCTCCTGGTCCTGTAGCATAGCTGGCAGACAAGTGTGCAGCCTGAAGGCTAGGACTTTGGTGCAGAATTGACTTTCTCCCTATGCATATAAAAGGGCAGTGAGAATGACAAAATGCAGCCAGAGATTTTTTTTTTTTCAAAGAGAGCGCTGGAGAAGAAAAAATGTCCTCATTTTATTTTGATATCACATCTTGCAGACAGAGCAAGAAGTTTGTGGACTACTGCTGGATGAGGTTGGGAGGAGGCTAGAAACAGCTCCCTGTACCTTTAATTGCGCCTACAAAGGGAAGCAGGTTGTTTGTGTGCAAGTTCCTGTGCTTTACAAGCAAAGGAAAAAATGGGGGGGGAGAGAGAAAAAAATCAAATTAATGGCACTTTAAAGGAAGCTGGAAGCAGCAGAGGGCTGTAGGCTGATCATTTTGATGAGAAAAAACAAACCGTCAGCTTGAAAGGCACACTATCTTATCTGTAACTAGTGGGACTAGAAAAGAGAAAAGGCAGAGAAGATATTGCGGCTTTTAATTAAAAGCAGATCCTTTTATCTGCCAGCTGTGGAAGACAAGGCGAAATCCCCTCCATGCGCTCCCTCCCTCCCTCCCTTTCCAATCCTCTCTGTCACTATTTCTATCTACAGGGCTATTTTTTCCACTTCCCCCTTTTTTATTATCTCATTTTAGGTGCCCGCTTCTGTTGCAGCCTCTGGGCCAACTTGGAGTTGGCAGGGTCACAGCCCCAGGCACTGGCGTGTGGTGATAATGGGCAATTAGGTTTTATCAGCAGGATCAGAAGCGGCATTCTGTCCAATTTCTCAGCATCTGTCTGTCACATAATGAGAGACCCACAGCCTTTTGCAGGCAGGTTCCTCTCTCGGCTCCTCTCTTCGCTTCAAACTTTTCCTCTTAAGAAGAAATCTCACTAACGTCCCTCAAACGGTATGAAATATAAATAAACCACCGGCAATAAAACTATTTTACCTGCCCTTATTCCATTCCCAAAAGGCAACCCATGGGAAGAGGGTCCAACTTTGCAGCGGCCCCAGGATTGCCAGTGCTCCTGGATTGCCTCAAACACTTCCTGGCAAAGAATCAGCTTAGTCACTGGCTACCCATGGGGGGGGGCGGGGGGGGGGGGGGGAGTTTGCACAAGCCCAACCTGTATGTGGTAGAGGGTGTTCACTCTCCACTGCTTGTCACATATTTTACCTATAACATTCTGGCTTTGATCCTAATCCTTACTTCCCATGTGCTCCTCTTCGACTACTGCAGAGGCAGTCCTTTGTCGTGCAGCACTAGGTGCCCCGGCACTAAGTGCTTTGTCACTCATTGGAAAGTGCAGGTCTTGTATGAGTGGAAGCTCCTAGAGCCAACGAAATGTGCTCCACAGCTGAGGACCGCCTTTATGGCAAAAATAAATAAATATATAAAGGCACAGTGCACACAGAAGCAAGGGTTAGGATCCAAGCCAATGACAGCCAATCATATTAACACAGTGACTACCCAACTACAGCACTAGGACCTAAGAACACAGAACACAACATGAATGAGTAGATACAGGCACCAAATCATGTAATGATGTTTTCCATGTAATGATATGCTCAGATTTCAGTTGATTTCAGTATCCGTACTGCAATATGTGGTTGAGATTTTAATAGGGTTCTTAATCCTACAACTGATAGGAATGTTCTCCACAAGACTAAGTCAAAGTCATAACCAATGTTGTCGTCTTTTTTTATGCAGGACCTGGGGCTCCAGGATACATGGGGTCCTGATTCATCCTTTTGTCATGGACCCTGCTTTATATATTCCCCATCAGATATTACGTTAGATGGCTTTACTATTACAATGAGCTCCCTTTTGGGAACAAAAAAGGCTGATATGAAAACATGAGTGTAGCCGGATGAATAACACTTGTGGAGTAAGACTGTGGCAGCCCCCCCCCCCCTGTTGCTCATAAGTAAGTGGGGGAGCAATCCTAAACAAGTCTGCTCAGAAGTAAGTCCCATGTTATTCAGTGGGGCTTACTCCCTGGCAAGTGCATTTACGACTGCAGCCTGGAACAGTTCCAGTGGGTCTGTCACTGTCATGTATAGTTTAAACCTAAGAATGAGCCCTTGGAATATTCTTTCAGCAGTTACAGCAACACGTGCCAAGACGATAACAAAGCAGGAGCTTTAAGCTGCAACCCACAGACTTCTTATATCGGAGTACGGAACTTAATCCCACTAAAGCCATGAAGCAATCCATGGATTGCAGCCTTCGTGTTAAATTATAAAATCCTTAAACACCTTTGCCATGGCAGGTTTCATTAGAGAGAAACCATCCATAAAACAAGTTTATTCTAAGAAATACTTAATATAGCTTATGTTATAATGTCCAGTAAAAAAAAAAGTCCGTGGGATTTAACACAGGAAAAAAATGTATATGCAAATCTCAGTGGGGGAAGAAACCAATAAAGGGGAAAATACAACCTTTGAAAAGATGTATTTTTCCAGGTAGCAGAAATGTTTGTAACATTCTCAGTATACTCTATCACACTGCTGTTTTGTTTTGAAATCACTTATTTATTTATTTACTTAATTTATACCCTGACTTTCTCCCCAATGGGGACCCAAAGAGGCTTACATTGTTCTATCCATCTTATCCTTACAACAACCCTGTAAGTTACATTAAAAACATAAGAGAAGCCAGTGTTGGATCAGGCCAATGGCCCACCCAGTCCAACACTCTGTCACACAGTGGCCAAAAATACCAGGTGCCATCAGGAGGTCCAAAGCCACCCAGCAAGCTTCCATGGCAGAGCAAGGATTCAAATCTGGGTCTTACAGATCCTAGTCTGACAGTCTCACCACTAGACCACACTAACTCTCTCAGTCACGAGTATTGGCATAGAAACAATGTTGTTGTCTCAGTACCTAAATCTTGTGGTATAGCAGAAGGTTCTTAGAAACTGGGGAAACAAAGAAAGAAGAGGGAATACATCCTACTGAAGGGGTTGGGCTAAAATGAATATATTTGATAAAGAAACTTCAGCACAGACCATGGAACACAGAGAAAGAAAAATGGGCCAGATGGGCTTACCTTCCTTGCACTCCAAGGCCACGCGGGATTCCAGGTTGTCCATCTGCAGTTGCAAACGTTTGAGAGTGCGATCAGCATCTCGGGACTTCCGTTTGTATGCAATAAGGACAATTATGATGATGAGCAAGAGAAGGCCCCCACCCCCACCAATGCCAATGATGGCTGGGAGGGTCAACAAGTTGTCTGAGTAGATCTGCAGCGTCCCTGGTGAGAACTCAAAGCCACCAGCCTTGATCTGGAAGACATGGAGAGAGAAAACCGTCAAATATTAGTGGCTATCATGTTGCCATTTACCAACAGCACCTATTTGGAACTGAAACAAGAGGGGGGCAAGAACTGAGCAGCACGTTATTGAGGATGCTAATTATCAGTCGATGATCCCAGGCAGTGTTCCCTCTAAGCTGAGTTAGTGTGAGCTAGCTCACAGTTTTTTATCCTCTGGCTCACACATTTTTGTCTTAGCTCAGGAAGGATGGCTCCAGAGCATACTAATTTATGCAGTAGCCAAATCGCTCGCTCACAGCTTTAATGCCAGTAGCTCACAAAGTAGAATTTTTCCTCACAAGACTCCACAGCTTAGAGGGAGCATTGATCCCAAGGCACTGATAGCTAAGAAGAGATATGGGGATGTTTGCTCCTCTTGCTTACAAAAAGGGAGGGAGGGATGTGGCCAGTAAGTGATGAGGAGGACAACTGAGACACATGCCAGAAAAGGAATGTCAAGGAAGGGCATTCTCAGACTAGAGGAGCCTGTATTGTGGCTCACAGGACCTATGCCCTAGGTCAGTGTTCTTAAGGCTGCCCTTTTTGCTGCCTTTTGGAAGGACCTACTACACAGATATCAAGGGTGCAGCCCCCTTCTTCTCTTTGTACATTTGCAGACAACAGTAGCATGACAGCAAAGGGAAGTCACTTATAGTGATGCAGAATGTTCCTCCATGGCTCAGATATTTGGCTTTTTCCTCCTAGTGCTTGGCTTGTGTTTTCCCTACCCAACTTTCTTGGTCTGCTGCTCACTGTCCTTGACAGTGGTGAGGTCATAAGTCTTGCTGCCCCATTGGTGTAAGCAGCCATTGCAGAGGCTTAGCCGTGTTAGTCTGCTACAGGCTCTCCTTAAAGACTTATTCGTTTATTATAGCAGTTTTCAGGAGTCGGAGCCCATTTCATTAGATGTGCAAAGCATTGCATTCAGTTGGCAGAAATATTTATACCTAGAGTGACAAACAGCAAAAGGGAGGGGGAAAGGGTTTGCCAGATCCCCACCTCCAGCAGAGGACAGAGACCTCAGTGGAGTAGAATGCCATAAAGTCTACCTTCCAAAGCATCCATTTTCTCCAGGGGAACTGAGCTCTGTAATCTGGAAATAAACTGCAATTCCAGGGAATCCCCAGGTCCTGCCTGGAACTTGGCATCCCTAGTAGGGAATGACGGAGAAATACTATGCAGAAAGGACAAAAAGCCCAGTTTCCTGGGACAAGATGTAAGGAGTGCAAGGAGTGCATATTTTACACTCAAGTATCTAGTGAGAGGAAGATGCTAGATCAGGGGTGGCAAACATATGGCCCATGGGCCGGAACAGCCCCAGCCCAGAGCTTTAATCTGGCCCGTGGCTCTCTTCTCTCCCCCCCTCCCCACCCCCACTTGTCCTTGCCCTTCTGAGCTGCCTCTGAGTGCAAAGAGCAGAGGGCGGGGCTGCTGACCTTCCCTCGTCTTTGCTGACTTCTCCTGTGCCCAAGTGGGTCTGCTAAGAGTTATTTATTTACTGAAGTTTTCTGGCTGAGGGGGAGGGGGCTTGGTTGCAAATGTTGTACTTCCAAGTGGAGGCTTTTCTCTTGCATTCATTCAGTAAAGGAATCAGGTGAGTCTGTCCCTGGCACCTCCAATTAAAAGGACCAGGCTGTGGCTTATTATGAAACAGACTTTAGTCTGAGACCCTGGAGAGCCACTGCCACTCTGAGTAGACCTGGGGGGGGGGGAAGCCTGCAATGCCCAGCCATTCCATATTTTCCCCTGGGTCCTAGGCTCCGAGTACTGACTGTTAGACAAGGCTGGGGACAGGGTTTTCTCCCCATTCCAGGCAGTACGGGAGCATCAGCCCAGTGCTGCACTGCATCTTTAACTGCGTTTGTCTGTGTCCTTTTTGTCTCCACTACTGGGTATTACATTTTATGACAAACATGGCCCGGCCCAACAAGGTCCCATTTATGTAAGATCCAGCACTTATAACAAATGAGTTCGACACCCCAGCACTAGATGTTTTCTTTTGCCAGCATCTACAGAGGCACAGATATGCTCTCAACAGGAAAGGTAAATGTAAGGGGTGAATCCCTGTCAGCACTCTCTGTTACCCATATATCTCATTAGATTTGATTTAATGAGTCCAATAAATCATTAAAATAAAAAATAAAATAAAATACCCCTGAAATCTGCCATGGCACAGGCTCCTTCTCCTAGGAATGTCGCCAGCACTTGAAACTTTTTCCAGCTGATGGCCTCTGCTGTCCCATGGAGACAGCAGAGCAGGGGAAATGTTACCATTAACTAGTAGGAAAATGACACCTGCCTTACTAGGTGCCTTGCTGGTTTTTTTTTTAAGTAAAGGACAGCCTATCGGTATAAGTGGTTAATCTAGCCTTACTAGGCGTATCCCAAGAATTGCAAGAAAATCTGTCTTCCAGTTAGCACTGTCTGCTGCCCCAGAAGGAAGCAAATACAACAGTGGGAAAAGAAAAGGGCTGGCCACTGCAGGGTTACACCTCACGCAGCCTGTCCGAAAGATTACAAAGAGGTCCGATGGGAGGCAGACACATGCTGGTATGCTGTTGATGCCTGCAAGGAGAAGGCAGCGAGTTTGATGTCTTATTCAAGCAACATTACAATAACAGATGGGATGCAAAGTGCATTCCCTGATGGATGAGGCGCCTGGAGGAGGAAATGTTTTGGGTCCCTTTCAAAGACCCAAGGCCATGCTGAGCCCCAGAGTGCATTAGAATTGCTTTGCTGCAGCCTAATAGACAACAAATCCTATTTTAACACATTCAGGGAAAAGAAGCTAGGGAAGCAGGTAAACAGCATACCTTCTTTGAGTCTTAGCATTTATTTGCATTTCCCTTGTGCAAGCAATGGTTGAAATGCAGTTGTGGACAGGTTTACATTGGGACCACACAGTGTATCATTCAAACAAGAATAAAAGAACATGAAAGACACTGCAGACTGGGCCAACCTGAAAAATCAGCAGTGGCTGAACATAGCCTAATGCAAACAGGGCACAGTATCTTATTCCAAGACACTGAAAGGCCGGACAACACATCCAATTACCATATCAGATTACACAGGGAAGCCATTGAAATTCATAAACATAAACACAATTTCAACAGGAAAGAAGAGAGTTTAAAAATAAATAGGGCATGGTTTCCTGTCCTGAAAAACACAAAATGCTCTACATCTTACAATAGCACTACAGATAAGATTAGAATCTCAACGGCCAATCCATATGCAAAAGAACCTCCTCAGGAAAGCTCCTCCATTAGCCTGTCACAGCCTGGGGAACTCCTACAAGATAATGACTCAGCCCTACCCCACCTTCCTGAGTAGCGATAAATTACCTGCCTACCACTTTTCTTCTCACCTTGACACAGAGAGTACTCCATCTTTCTGTGTTATATCTCTGAGGATGCCAGTCACAGCTGCTGGCAAAACATCAGCTCCTACAATGCCAAGACCACAGCCATAGAAGCCGGGAAAATCTACAACAACTAATGGTTGAAAAAAGTCCCAAATTGCTGTGTAGATCATCTACGACTATCCTATCCTAAATATGAAGAACAGCCCCAGAGAGGGTGTGCATGAAAAACCAGAGGAACCATCCAATCCATTTGGATAGAGCACAGGTCGGGAGCGGACATATTCCTAGCTCTTGCATTGACATATCCGTGCTTGTATGCAGCATTATCCAAGTGGGCTCTCATGCTGCCTGGGGAATGACAGACCCTTGCTGTGCCTTGAGAATACACAGCTAGAACCACAGGGAAATGGCCACCGGTAACCATTCCACTCGTTCATCTCTGCAACCACATGGGAGTAGTATACCACTGCTGGGTTCCTTACACTATCCCTGGTGTTTTGGGCTTGCTTTACCTTGTTAATCTTTAGGGAGAGACAAATGTCCAGTTAAGGGTTAAATGGAACAGCAGACAAAATATGCCTGAGCTTTTTGCTCACTAGCATGGAGATAAATAGGTGTTTAATGGCAGCAGAAGTTGTAAGGAAAGCACTGGTGTTTGCCCATGCCAAATGCAATGGGTGACACAGAGCACTGTGTCGTCTACTCATGAATAGGGGAGCAGATAAGGTAGAACACAGATCCACAAAGGAGATGGAAGGCTCCATGCACTTCTGCTCAATTTCAGCATCCAGGCACATGGTCTGTAAAGGAAGCAGGACTGGTGTACGCCTCTGAACATCATTACGCAACACTCCTCCATTTTATCAGCCAAGCAAAAGCAACGTGGAGAGCTTTGTTACAGATGAATGAAAGCCACTGCTACAGAGCCACAAAGAACTCAGAATTGAAGGAGTCTGGGGGATTTCCCCCCAATTTTTGCATAAAGCTCCTTTGGAAATGTACAGGTATATGCGACTTCTAGCAGAATGTTAAGCACTAGAATCCAAAAAGTCATCATCCACTCAGTCTTACAGTACACAACAAACTTATATATCCCCCCCCCCCCGGTTCTGTTGGGATTCCCAATGCTCTGTTAACACTGGGCCAAGATATTCCAAATCCCATAACATAGTAATGCATATTTTGAGGCTCCCCTGTCCCCAAGGTTGGTTCCCTGCCCTCTGTGGTTTCCCTAGATGAAATGGAAGTAGGTAGGAGGGCCCCACTCTGGTTTCAGAACTGGGAAGGAGAGGGGGTTCTGGCATCTGCCTTCCCTGGACCAGCTGACTGTGGCCCTCTCTCTCTCTCCTTCTAGGAGCTTAGTCCCTTCCTTTCTCCCTAGCTGCATGAGGTGCCTGCCCTTTTACGGGATTCCTTGGCCACACCCCCGTCTGGCCTGTATCCAATCCCTTTCCCCTTGCTCCACCTGGAAGGGTATAAAATGAAAGGGAAGCCTTCCCTGCCTCTTCCACCTGCTGCCTGTCTCCCTGCCCTGCTCCTTCCCCTTCTCCCATCCTGGCCTTCCCCAAGTCTGGGCCTGGCCTTGCCTTCCGACCACACCCCTCCCTGCTACTGCCTGGCTCCCAGCTGCCTCCCTCTCCTGGTCTTCCTCGCTTGAGTGAGTCAGGCCCCCAGCTGTCCTCAGCTTGGGCAGGGTCCAGTCGAGACCACGTGTCAGCACCCAACACCAATTTGGTACGTAGAATCGCACAAACTCTACGCATAATTTGTTTTTATAGAACCACATGATCTTGTAGCAGAATTTGGATTTGGGAAGATCTACAGAATCTAGAGAGCAATGCATATATTCTGCACTCACTATACACTGGGATCGTATGGGCCTCTTCCAGCAAAAAAAATAAAAAATAAATGAGAAGCAGTCAGTGCCTAGTGCAAAGCTGTCACAATAAAATACAACAGGGGCCATGCCTGGCTTGCTTTACCGTCACTTTGTGCTGTCCTGTGAGGTTTGGTGACTCGCAGAGAAGTTGGGTCTCAGAAACTGTCAGGGCACAGGGAGTGTCACCAATAAGCACAGTGTAGTTTAGACGGGAATTTCCAGTTGCTGGAGGGAGCAGGTTACGGCCCTTTAAAACACAAACAAAGTGTAAGAGTTACTGGTTTTATTGCTAGGCTCTTCCCCTCAACCTTCTAGTCCACAAGAGAGGTAGATCTTTCTATTTATCCTCATTCTCTGAATAAGGCTGCCAAAGAATGAGAAACATCCCAACTCATCTTATAGGAGATATATGCCCAAGCTGACCCCAAACCGACTGCAAACCATCCTTGGCTGAAAAGGAGTGACAAAGTGATTACTTGTCTCAACGGGAGAGAGACTATTTCCCATCACCAACTCTGCCATTTTAAAGGTGTAAACCCTGCTCTAGTACATCATTACTGTCAAGATCTCTCAGCTTACAGGAAAGAAGTCCTCAATGCTCAATCCCAAACACTCCGTCCAACAATGCAACTCTGAAATTGAGAGGAGAATAACTGAAAGCTTAGGATCAAGGTTCACCCTGAATGCTTGAATTTCTGAGGAAAGAACTCTAAATCAATATCAGTATTCTCTCTCTCTCTCTTTCGTTCTAGGGCTTCCAGATACAGTTTTCTCCCTCCAGTAGTCTTGCTGGAACCTACTGGGATTCACCAGTGCATTTGCTACAGGGCAGAATTTAATTTCTCTTTCTGTCCTCCCCAAGCGCATGGCTTCTCCAGCACAGCTCATTTAATATCTAACAAACATAGGCTATGAAGGCAGCATTCTGAGTGAGAAAATACCTCACATGACTGATCTTCCAAGCAGCACAGGCATGGATTCCAAGGGTTTGCAAAAAAGCCAAAAATTAGCCATGTACATTTTACCAACAAAGGGAAAAGACTGGGAACACCAGTTACTACAGGGAAGAAGTGCCTGTGGGTAATAGATGCAGAAATAAGGTTGAAGGGAGTTATTACCTTGAGGATGAGTGGGGAGCTTGGCTTGAGCTCCAACATGCCGGAAGGGAGAGACTCAAACACAGGGTCTGGATAATACACAAAATTAGTTTTGTTGATGATCAGCAAGGCCTGGACATTATCCATGACAAAACCAATCTCATCCGGTCGGTCACCAAGCTCTGGGGGGCTCCGATCCGGGTTGTCAATGGAGGGAGCATAGCACACCATGGTGGTGTCATTGTAGACAGTGCAGTTCTGCAAAAGAATAAACCGCTCAATTTAATCAACATCATCTCTCACTGATTCCTTTTGATCTCAAAACACAAAGCAAGGTCAAGTGTAATCACTTCCTGGAAGGAAATCTGTGCATTTTCTCCTTCTTAGGGTATAATAGCAGTGCTCAATAAAATGTGTTCGCGTAGTTGGGGGTGGTGTTTCTAAATAGGAGAAAGACACAGTGCAGAATGAAGTTCTATCTTAGGCAGGAAATTCAGCTGCGAAAGCCCAGGGCCCTTTTCACAGCTGGCTTCAGTGCTTTGGCTAAATCCCACTCGAAATCATGCCATCTCACACTCCTACCCCATAAAACAGAACCTGAAGATGGAACCACTAGATTTCCCCCAACTGTAGACATATCTATGAAATAAGCGTACCATGGGCCTCTGCTGAGTAAAAACAGATTTAACCTTCTGCTTTGGAATTTATGTTCATGCTACTTAAGCCACACCAATCAGTAAAAAGGGCAAATGTCCCCAGTAAACCTGAGTTCTAAAATCGTGCAGAAATAGTCTTAAATTTAACTGCACGCTGTCAAGGCTGCTATATGCTGGCCGAGCTGTTGTCATTGTGTCTTGCCCGGCATTTCCCCTTGCTATTTTCTGCTATTTCCTATTATTGTTACCACAAAAGGTGATATATCCCAGGAATGTTCATTTTCCACTTGCCATTGTGGTTTAGGGAGGGTACAGGGCTGTTTGCGTAATCGCATAATGCACTTGCTAGACGCAACAGTACAATTCTCCAGGAAATTCACAAAGCAAGAAATGGGGAGGGGAAGAAGGAATGATCTGGGATGTGGCAGACAACAAAGCTTGGGGAGACCCCCCCCCACATACACACAATGCAGGAGGATTAACCGTACAATCAAAAACCCTGTGCCTTCCGAGCCAGAAAGGAATGCCCCAACACCCAACAATTCTATAGCATTGCTTTATATTGTTGAACAGCTTTCATATGCTCAGAAATGTTTGCCATGGAAAGATGGATTGGGGACACATCTCCAGATACAGCCTGAGCTTGAAGAACGAGATACCAGCACCAAAAGCCAATCCCTGTTTGTTTGTTCTCAGCTACACAAGACTCAGGCTCAAGATCTGCAAAATCACTTTAAGAGCCCTTTCAATGGAGGGTACATTTCGGAAAGATGAGAGATTGTTTCTTTTTATCCTTTTTGCCCAGGGTGCTTAAAGCATTTCTCAGTTATGGGGAGCAGGTGCAATGGGAAAAAGGAAGGATGGTATTTCCAATAACCAATTTCTTTAGTTGTGTTTGTGCTACTGGCCTCTACCCAGGCAGGCATCCCAAGGCGTTCCTGCTCCTGAAAGAAACAGACAGCATTGTGCACAGAACAGGCTTCCTTAGAAGGTCACACTGATCTTCAAATGAGTGAGAGTTCCATTGTACCTGTGGCTTCTTCCCCCATGCAAGAGACCAGTCACCACCATCACAAAACATAGTCAAAGCAGGGCAAGCTGCTTGTTCCTCTCTATACTTTTCCAGCAAAACATGGAACCCTCAGCTGGGTGGACAGTAGCTCACCTCAGAGTGCTGAAGGAAGCCCATGATGTATACTTTCATCCCATTCAATGCTCCCTTTAAGCTTTGGAGTCTTGTGAGCAAAATTTCTACTTCGTGAACTACTGGCATTAAACTTGTGAGTGACTGATTTGGCTACTGCATAAATTAGTTTGCTCCGGAGCCATCCTTCCTGAGCTAAGACAAAAATGTGTGATCCGGAGGCTAAAGACCTGTGAGCTAGTTCACACTAACTCAGCTCAGAGGGAATATTGATCCCATTATCTCTTTTAGCACACATGTTTTGGAGTGTTTTTTTTTTTTTTTGGTAGTGTTACACATGCCTTCCAATCCTCTGACTACAGAGACCAGTAGGACAGAAGATGTGGGTGCACATATACCAAAGACAACAATGTCTTTAACACGTTGCCTTATGCTCTGCTTGACAAACTGCTATGCTTGCATCAGAATGTCCAAATATATACTTACATTCTCCCTCTCAGAGCTGCCATACTTGGCTCGGATCCTGGGTTCCTTGATTGTGGCCAGGTTGGTGCCTGTTACCGTCAATAGCGTCCCACCACTATGGAGCAAGCGGGAGAAGGGATTAGTCAAAGGTTACTTGTACACAGACCATTGTGGAGTAAACCAAACCAAAGATCCATTGCTGGAACAACGTAAGGCAGTCAAATGGTATCTCTTATCTTCAGGCTTGGAACAATGCAGCCATAAAGCTGTAATTTTAATGAAAGTGAGCAATTCCCATTCCAGATCTCATTCATCTCCATAATGCACTAAGAACTCCTATGGACATAATCTATACTGGATCCAGATGCGGGGGTGTCAAAAGGCTTTCTAGCACCTTCCCCCTCTTAGTGTGCATAATGGCCTCGTCTCCTCGGTCTCTGGAATCAGAGCTGTCAGAACTACAGGGAGTAAGGAGACCGCTGCAGAAGCCTCAGCACCAACAGGGCTTAAGGGAGCATAAAAGAATCATACCCCATTCAAAATTCCAGGATAAACTAATCTTGCCCCTTCTCTCAGTTTTTATGCTGGATCTTCATATGGCATCTAAAGATTGGTTTCAAAGGCATATTTCCTGGGACTCTAAGCTGGGTGGAAAGGCAGCATAAAAATGTTCTAAATAAATTTAAAATGTGGCTGTCCTTATTAAAGAAAAGTGCAAAACACCCATTCCCTTCGGACCTACCTGTTGATACTCCACTCTGGATCTATCTTCTGAATGGTGGGGTCTTCCGTGTAGTAGTATGCCACTTCAGGACTGCTAAGTACAGCTCGGTTTATATGGATGAGGATGGGTGTCTCCCCTGGGACCTGCCCAGGTGGCGTCTTACACCGGATCTCGCCAGCATTTCTCCTGTGGGTCACAGTGAGAGAAAAATACCCAAGGTAAATTTCTTTGTTATTGCATAAACTCAAGCACACTGGATGTTCCACAAAGGAACAGATAAAAAGTTATGGCATCTCACCACAGACCAACCTGGCACCAAATAATTGACCTACTATGGCGTGCAGAAAGCACCAATATCCTCTTCCTAAAGAGATCACAGAGCACTTAGATCTAGTTCTGAAAGCTGCTCCACTGAATACCCAACTCTGGGAAACACCGCTGAAGTGACATCCTTTCTGTGCACCAGAATTAATATATTCACCTATGGTTTAAAATGCAGTATTCCCTGAGAAATACAGTGGAACCTGGGGAATGCCCACTACAGCAATGCAAACTGCCCTCCTCCCCATGGACATAGCTCTGGGCCCATGCAGGGGGAATAGGAGTGTGCATTCGGATCTACCTGAGCCAAACCCCCCCCCCCCAAAAAAAAATACCTTCTCAAATGTATCTGGGTTTTCTTGGGAAAATCAAACACACACACCACCCAAGAAAATCCCAGATATATTTGGGGATTTCATGTAGATCTGAAAACAGCAGAGAGTAACCTGTTCCTGTCTTTCAACTGTATGTTGGGCAGACCTATGCCGTCCCTTTAAACTTTAAAGGGATTGCAAAATCAGCCCGAGGATTAGCTGGGGTGGTGGGGAGCTGAGAGCTCGCTGCCACCTTGGCTATGGCTGGCTTCTCTTGCAGCCCAGTTTAAACCTCCCCACAGGTGCAGCTCTGCACCGTCTTCTCCTGCTGGCCAGTTTAACCTAGGTGGCTGGAGAGGGCAGCCAAGCTGAGATCAGCTGTGCTCATGGGGAGCCAATCACTCCCCCACCAGCACAGCCCTGCAGCTCGGTTTAAAATGGGCTGCAGGAAAAGCCAAGCCAGCCCCAGGATCGGGCTGGTATTTTTTTATCGGCATTTTCCAGTTCTGGCCTGGTCTGGTTTTGGGGATTTCTGAAAAATCTCGGATTTGAATACCATACCAATATCTGGATCTTGGATTTTTTGGGGAATCCTGACATTTGTTCAGGTCCAACAAACCAGAGCCAAAAAGTACCGTTTTTAAAAAACTGCACACCCCTAATGGGGAATATGGGAAAGAACCCAGGTTCAACTGGCCAGGGAAGCAGCCAGCTATGCTCCATTGGTCATGGAGCTGTTCACCTCTTCTCTCAGATGTACTACCCTCCTACATCTAGTGCCCACCCCTCCCTGTCTTAGGGAAATGCTGGTAAAATGATCAGTTAGCACAAAACGAGAAATAGAGCAAAGGCAGCCGTTGAAGCTGCTGTAGCTCCGGAGCATTCCCCCATCGTGAGGCTGCTGCAAACAGCAGCGATTAGGGCTGATAACCAGTAATTACTGCAGGAAAATATTTAAAGAGCCGCTCCATTATCATCCCTAATCTAAAAATTATCCACTTCATGGCTCAGGGATTTGTGCTTTTGAGAGAGAAAAGAAATTCACAGTCTTTGGACTTTTTTTTTTTTTAAAAAATGAGAGCCTTGAAAAGAAATTCCATATCAGGCACTGGAGTGCTTGCTCGGCTCCTCCTGAGCAATATCTCATTTCAGATGGACGCACATACGGAAATACACTTACATACACATCTCATTCAAATAATCCAGTGTAGTTCACTGTATTTCTTTTCCCCTTTTCTGTAGCACACCACAACAATTCTAACCCAAACCCACGTAAGCCTCACCATGAAAAGGCACAAGCTTGCCCCCCGATGGTCACTGTGATGTCACTTCCTGCATTGAGGTGCTTTCCCTTTATGCTAATCCAGGTGCCCCCAGAGAGAGGGCCCCGTGATGGTGTCACTTGTGAGAATGTGGGATTCTGTCAAAGTGGAAGAAAAAAAACAATACGGCCACAGTTCAACAGGTATCATCGTATCAAGGAACAACAGAAAAAAATGCAGTAAGAGAAAAACTAGGGAAATTCTTTCGTTTCAGGCATTTGGTGCCACTGCATGTATCCTAGTGAGACAATACAATATTTAATTCTACTGGGATCCACTTTAAGAAGGTAGGCAAGAAAGTCAAGCACCAGGAAATCAGGCCTTTATCAATCCACTATATCCATAAAAATGCACATGCAGGGCTATTTTTGGGCAGGAACGCACAGGAATGGAGTTCTGTCTGGCTCCCAAGTTGACCACGCCCAGCAGGAACTCATTAGCATAATAGGCCACACCCAATAGCAGAAACTCGTTAGGATTGGCTACATTAGGGGTGTGGCCTAACATGCAAAGGAATTCCTGCTACAAAAAAAGCCCAGGGTTTTGACAACAAACAAGGTAAACAGAATAAGAAGCAAAAGGTGGGTGTGGCTGGATGACCACACTTCTGGTAACACATGGGTGTGGCCTAATATGCTAATGAGCTATGCTCTCATGGGTGTGGCTGGATATGCTAATGAGTTTCTGTTGTTGGGGGTGACCTATTATGCTAATGAGTTCCTGCTGGGCTTTTTCTACAAAAAAAGCCCTGTGCACATGTATGGACAGAGAGACAAAGAGAAACTACTTGATTCATACACAACACAGAAATACAACATTCTTTTGCATGGATTGCTACAACAAGTGTTCAGCAGCAACAAATGTGGTACTTTTCTTTGGGACTGACACTCAAGTGGAATCTCGACAGAATGACGGACAAATCCAGTCAGCTAGCCAGCTTCAATCATCACTAACGTGGGAAGTACTGCGATTTGCAAAAGCCACCTCCTGGTTCAAAGAAGAAAAACACCACCTCCCTCATCTGTAACATTTCAGAGCCTGTGACTTTCCTTTGGATTTCTTCCAAGCAAGCTGTAGGACAGCCCACTCCAAGCTAACTGAAGAATGGGCAAAATTCCTTTCTTGACCCTCAGCCACTAAAAAATGTGAACTAGGAGTCTCAAAGCTGGAATCGCAAAAATCTACAGCTTAAGCAAAAAGATCAGTCTATACATTTGTATCCTTAATGGCTCAGTATATCGACCACTCCCTGACTGGCAGCCCCGTTAGAAGCTTATCATGAAAGCTACGGCACAACTTATGCTTCCCATTCCCAAGCATATGTTTGTTTACAACAACTCTGTTAGGGATGGAGGAAAAACAAGGGGGATTCAGAGTAAGAAGAGAGGCTGCATAAGAATGACCGATACTATATATCCCTTACCACAAAGGTGAAGCTTTTCGGGGCTGTGGCCTTGTAGTTGGGGGAACAGTCCCTGACGCAGACTTCCACAGGTGCATCTTGGATTTTGCTAGGGCTGGCTTCTCCAATCTCACAGACAATCCTAGGGGAGGCACAGAAAGCATTCTTGTAACATTCATGCTGTGCCTGAACACTGGGAGCTATTCCAAGGTCCCGTAGCCAACGTTTCTGCTTTTTTAAAAAAAAACCTGCAGGTCAGCTACTTCCAGCCTGCCACTGCACTATGATAGGCTGCTCTAAAAAAGAAAGTTAATTTTAGGAAACGATTTCTCAACATCCATCAATAGGCCCCTCAAAATTGTGAAATACATAAAATATTAGACATGCCATGATGCTTGACCAAGCAGGATATTTATCCTTTACAGTTTAACAAAACGAGTGAAACAAAAACAGAAGCCCCTATCTCCTCCCTGCCCTCATCACAGCATGTGCTTATCGAATGACAGGCATCGTCTAAAACTGAAACAATGTGATCATTCCAATAATTTCTACAACAGAATCTTTAATATCATTCTCTGTGCTTGCAAAAAGGAAGGCATTAGGGTTCCCAGGGCCCCTCGTCACTCTGGCAGGGGGATTTGGAGGGCATTCCAGGGATGGGTGGGGATGCCCCAAGCCCCACTCCCAAGAGCAGCCACCCGCCCGGCCTGATTTAAAGGGCTTCAGCTAATCAGCGGGGACCATGTGGCCCACCGACCAGCTGGAGGGCCATTTAAATCTAGCAGGAGGGAGGGAGGGAGAGGGGTGGTTGCGAGCCGCATGCTCAATTTGCTAAAAGACCCTTTAAAGGGTCTTTTTGCAGGAGGGGAGGAAGAGGGGTGGCTGAACAGGTAGTCACTCGAGGGGGGCTTCCCCCACTGGCCAGCTGGCTGGGGACAGATTGAGGCCTCCTGAAGCGGGGGAACCCCCACCCGGACCTGGGGGGTGGCAACCCCAAAAGGCTTCCATGGTTGCCATACTGATTTCTCTTATGGGCTCCTCTCTCTTATGGGTCTCAAGTTACATGTTTATGCATAATGATGAGCACATCTTAACTGGAAAAGCTTGGGCAGATTTTAGTGAGCGCAACAAAGAAGAATATACAGAGAGAAAGGATGTTATTTTCTTCCACAGAGATCAGCTTTTGATAGTGCAGATCTCTCAACATGCTTTAGGACTCAGACGGCTAAGAAGACTGAAGGTGCATTTAAGGAATGGCATTTCTTTAAGCTAATGCCTATTCCACAAAGGCCTTTCCCTTGCAGAAAACACTCAAAACCCTTCTCAAGTCAAAGCTCAACGTTATATATCCTGAGATTCCACACTCTCCTCAGCCATGTGTTGCCGTTGGTTTACCACCAATAAAATATGGAGCCAGAAGAGTCCTTCCAACAAAAATGTCATATCAGATCCAAATTCTAATTTCCTGGACATTTTGCCAGCCTCTGGAACCAAATAACTGGAAAGATTTATATGTTATTCCTTTCTAGTCACCTGCTCACCCAATACTTTCTCCACAGAGCACAAGCAGACATTGGCATGGATGGCATCTCAATTTATCATCAGAACCACTGTGTGAGGAAGGTTAGGATGAGAGACAACTGTGCCCAGAGTCATCCAGTGAAAGTCATCAGTATGCAGGAATCTGAACCCAGTCCAAGTCCCTTATCCATTATGCCACCCTGTTGTTGTTTTTTCCCCTGTTTTGAGAAATGTTTTTACACAACCCAGCCAACCTCTGCTGGTGGTGAAGTCTGGAACATCCTGGGATCAGGCAGCAAAAGTAGAATTAAAACTACTCTTTCCTAAATGGCAGGGCATGCATTCGGCCTGCCTCTAGAAAACACACACATAGCCCCAATCCTAGGCATATATTCTGCACCCAGCTGTAACTTCATCAAGGGTTAGTGATGTCGCCTGGAAAGCACAGCCTTCTTTGCATTAGGCTCCTCCCCACTCTAGGAAGCCAGAAGGCAAATTATATACACGCACTGCCATTTTCACGTACACAATATTGCCACCCCTGGTTTGCAGGGTACTCACTGCTCAGCACTGATGTATTCGCTCTCAATAGGAAGGCACATCACTTTCCCAACTCGCACCCACAAGCGTACATCCTCAAACTTCAGGCCCAGGTTCTCGCCGATGATGGTTAAGCGAGTACCCCCCTGCCGGGGGCCCGTTTCAGGAAACAGCTAGGGGGGAAAACAAAACAAAAAACAAATGGTTATTGGATTGACTAAACCAAGGTAATCAGTGTGTCTGCCTCCTAAGACACTGTGACACACAGCCCACCATTTATCTCCTTATTTAAAAAATCTAGCTCACTCCATTCCTAGGGCTCCAGGTGGGCTGCAATTCAAAACAAACAAAGAATCAGATAAACCCAAACTAAAACAATAAATGCTAAAATCTGGGAAGGCGGGCAAGCCACCCATGCAACAACACTAATTTTATTTTATTTTTATTTATTTATTATTATATTTCTATCCCGCCCATCCTGTGAGCCTCCCATGATGCACTGATACAACCTCCTCATTTCCATCCCCCATACGACAACAGTGCAAACCAGGTAGTGTTTTACACCAACTATTTACCACTTACACTATAACAAAAGTTTCCTACCAAGTGATGAGCCAGTGTTAAATATAGCCAGTGTGATATTTTATATTTCTTTCCCATGTCAAAGTTTGCTGCACTCTGAAGTACTGACCCAGAACCTGTTCTGTATAGAAGGCATTTTGGCAATGGATACTGAGGGAAGACATTCTGTGCTTTTGAAAAGGGCCTGGGAATTCCTCTTGTCTGAGAAGAGCAAAGAAGAAATCTAGGCATCCATCCTCACATGAAAACAGAGAGGGAACTTCAGACCTTTTGGAACTATCTGCTCAGAATAACTGGACTGCTGAGTTGGCATGGTTAGCATCAAGTTGGTGGCTCCACGTTATTAGAGTAGTTCGTACCTGTAGCCATCCATCTCTTTGGTCTCACAGAAGCAATGCACGTATGTACCACTCTGGCCTTACAGTAACACAAAGGTGGACCTTTTCTGCCACGGGGCTGCCTGCTCATATTTATTTATTTATTGCATTTGATACGGCTTTCCAACAACAACAACAAAGAAATCAGCAAAGCGGTCATAGCGTTGGTCCTGAGCCTTCCTTTTGAGCCACACAGAGAGCTGGTCCATACATGGGCATGCCTCAGGCTCATGTGCTGCTCCCTCTTACTTTTGCACAGCCCTGATTCCCTCCCGGCTTCCTGTTTTGCAGCAAATAGTTTAACTGTGCCTTCCCATTCTGGTGTGGAGCAGGGGACCAGTGCAAATGATATCTTGCCAGTCGGCTATAGCTTGGCATGAAAGGGAAGGGAGAGAGGAGTACAGGAACCAGAAGCCTGTTAAATAACTGAGCCGCTGTGTCGTACTGTCTTGGAATCCTCTGTTCGTTTAGCCCCCTGAGAAGGGCACTGGATGTGTACTGAGAAGCTGCTCTGCTCTTTTGCGCTGCAGGTTAATAGAGGCCCAGTCATTCCTCCAGCACTCTCCTCACAAGGGAGAAACCAGCTAATCCCTGTAGAGTGGGACTCTCTCCTCCCTGCCCCAACCTGATTTGGTATATCCCAGCACATCAAAGTTTCTGCCAGCACCAGCTGGGGAAGGAAGCCCCAGCAGAGCATGATGCGGCTCATTTGTCAGGATGATTCCCAATAATGCGGACAGGTGTGGCTTGACAAACACCGGTGTGATGACGGATGAGCAGCGCGGCACAGGCCCACCACTGCCACTAACAAGGTAATTATAGGCAATTTTACACCACATTTTTCTGGCCACGGTGCTCTGTGCACACCTGCGAGTGATAAAGAGGATTAATGGGCATCCAGTTGGGAAAGCTCTGTGATGGGTCACTGGCGACCCCAAGCCCAGGCAACCCAGGCCAAGGGGGGGAAACAGGCTCAGCAATGGCCACCAGCCATGAACTGGAATAATAGAGACGGACTAGCAGAGTCAGCTGCTGACTGCTTACCTAGCTAGCAACACTATAACTGACAGTTCAGCTGTCCCTGCTGGGTCTAAAGACAACCTGTCCTGCCTTTTTCTAAACTAGTGGGTGCTGCTGGGAAGTGGCGACCGTGAGAGAGAGTGTGTCTCACTATTTATTTACATTTGCAATGCATCCTGCCAACTTCCAAATGCTCAGAGTAGATAACACACTTAAAACAGATTAGGCATACTTTAAAAAAAATACTGGGGGGGGGGGACCCATTGGCCTCCCCATACTGTCCAAATGGAAAAGACTGACAGTACCTTCGGAAATGCTCAGGCTCTGGCAAACATCCAAGAGAAGGGATTTCTATAATTATGAGGCAGCTGAGTTTCCCTGCTGCATGCTCTTGCATAGATTGCATAGTTAAGGAGACACACATGGAGTTGATCTGAGCTGTTGTGATAAATCATAAGGTAGGAAAGAGATTCCCAAGGCAGGTGGGAGCCTGAGATGTCTGGAGCTCTGACCTGGAATCTTATTCTGCTTGCCTAACTGTGAGAGGCCAGCGCAGATCCTGAAGCACCAATTTTGTGCCCAAGACAGAAAATCCAAATGAGGCTCCACATGGTCATAGAACATATTTATAAAGACACTAACTAATCACTTGCTGCCTTCTGATGGCACCCCAAAATCTACTGGCCAGAACAGACTGCTCATGATAACAGTGGGCCTAGGTTTAACGTGCAGCTGGCAGTCTGTTCCCCCAATGCCACCACACGTTGTACTAGCTATAGCCCCTGTATATTTGTCAACCATGCACAGTGTACTATAACGGTTCATTTGCACTTGATAGGATGGATCCAGATTAAATTTTCCAATGGCGGAATGGCACTTTCTCTCCCCTTCCCCCCACTGCAGCCGACTGATTTCTAAGAAATGCCGCTCCTGGGGAACAGGGGACCCTGAGGCATGACATGGGGAGTCTGCAGTGGGAAGGGGGAACCGGTGGAAACTGCCCAGTTTAGTTTGGATCCCACCCAATGTCTCTTCTCCTTTTCCTTCAATCTCATCTTCCCCCGACAGTCTTCTAAAGCCATCCCAAAAGGGAAGTTTGGGTCGCAGAATTAGTGTCAGGTCTGTATTTACAGGTTTGTTTCGTTTTTAAATTCCATCACCTGGTTCAGAATATTTTGCACTATATATGCTAGATTTCAGGGGCAAGGGGAGTGGGTTGTAGGTAAAGAAGCAAATCAATTGAGAGCTGTTTCCTCAAGCCATTGAGGAGGGTCGAGAGGTAAGAGTGCCCTTTCAAGGTTCCTGGCCAAGGCAACAACGTCTGACATTAAACACAACAGGGTCCTCACTTTTCTTTTCTTTTTTCAAACCGCAAACACCACCACACTCCACTGACTGAGCTACAAAAAGAGACTCTGCTGGAAAATTACCACTAGGCAGAAAGGTCATGGATTGCGCAAAGCCAGTGGGGAATTGGGTAGCTGAAGCCCACAAGCTCCGACTCCCATCTTTGCTCTCTGACTTGCATGCCACTCAAGTTAAGGTAACTTATAAAGCAGGCCTAGGGCAATCGCATGCCACGTTTCAGGATTTATACAACACTGTCAAACCGATTTGAGTTTCTGAGGATTGTCATTTGCTTAAACTCAATCCAATCATCTCCCAAAGTCCTGGATCAGAACTCATTAAGGCAGCCGCTGCAGCAAGCAACCCGAGTCATTCTTCCCTAAATTGGGCACCTCTGGAGTGTTTGGTGAGCCGCGGCTGTTTGTTTGGCATTGTTAAATTAGAGTTAAGGGCTGCTGCGGCATGTTAGATTTCCCCTCCACTGCAGCAAAACTGACAAGGGCCACATGTTTGGGGAGCAGCAAGTCTGGGAAAAAAGTTGACACTGTTTGACACGCTGTGCAGGGAGGTCACTGCTAAACAAGGCACATGGGAGTGAGAACTGGCAAGGAAATCTGGCTATTTCCCTCCCCACGCATACAGGCTCCCACCCAGCTACAGCCTTGGCAAAAAGCAACCTTCTTCTGCTAATTGGTTTCAGAGTACAGTCTCTCAGATCCGCTGAAGGAAGTGGGCAAGACATACACCAGCGACCATAACCTGGGATAATGGCATCCACTAGCCATCTCGGTGCACCAATGATTCATTTCAGAATGGCCTATCTGTAGCTACATGTATAAAACCAAAATTCAAAAAGTGACTGTTAGTGTAGCCTAGAAAACAAAGAGGTTACAGGTGCTGAAGGGGACTGAAACACACCGTTCTACCTGGTAACACAGATATGATCCTTGCCATGTTGCTGTGTGGCAGCAACACTTCCTCATTTCAGCTGAGAGGAAAGCCTTTCAAGGCCAAGGTAATATTGGCACCCTTAACATGGCATCCTGGCATGATATATTTGCTTTTCATCTTCCTCAAGGTAATGACCCATCCAGATCTATCAGGTTCTATTATCACTGCTTTTATCTACCCTTTCTCCTTGAATCGCTTATTTATTAAATGTATTTATTTACTTCATTTACGCCAGAGGCTTCCAACCTTTTAAAGCCTGTGGGCACCCTTGGCATTCAGACACAGCATGGTGGGTACAACCACAAAATAGCTGCAGCAGGTGGCAGAAGGAGGAGGATGAGGAGATTGGATTTATACCCCACCCTTCACTACCCAAAGGAGTCTCAGTGTGACTTACAATCCCTTTCCCTTCCCCTCCCCACAACAGACACCCTGTGAGGTAGGTGGGGTTGAGAGATCTCTCTCAAGAACTGCCCTTGAGAGCTCTGACAGAAGTATGGCTTGCCCAAGCTCATCCAGCAGCTGCAAGTGGAGGAGTGGGGAATCAAACCCGGTTCTCCCAGATTAGAGTCCGCGCTCTTAACCATTACACCAAACTGCTGCAGCTTACCTTCAGTCAAACAGTGAAGATCCTTGTGCTATGGTGGCAGCTGCTTGTGAAAGCAATGTTGGGGACACCTGATTCATACCTTGCCTTTCTCTCCAACAGGGACCCAGAGTGGCTTACATCATACTCCTCTCCTTCATCTAACCTCGCAACAACTCTGTGAAGGAGGTCTGGCTGGTAGTGCGTGACTAGCCCAAGGTCTCCGCGGAAACTCTGGGGGGAAGAGGGGGGATTTAAACCAGAGTCTCCCAGATCCTAGGCCAACACTCTAACCACTACAGTACGCTGACTCACACAGGTCTTACTCATGTGAGATGTCCATCATGGCAGTGCACCACAGACAACCATATTTCCGTGATCCACCACTGAATCCTCCTGAAGCCCATGAGGCCTTCAGGGCTTCAATCAGAGAAGCAACAGAATAGAACAACATAAGCCTCAAGGCATGCCCCGAATTGCTTGTGCAGGGCTTACAATTAGTGCTGCAAGTTCTTAATTTAGTTTTAATTACTGAGGGATGTAGAGAGCAGCACTAGAACCAAATGCTGGCACCCACTCAAAAGTGGCAGGTCAACCGCACAGGTGTTATCAGACCCATTTAGTAGCTCTGACGCTGCACTGTGGTTTCAGGTTAACACACTGATCTTCCCTTCTTTGTACGAACTCATATTTCAAGTGGCAGAATGTCAGAGCTGGTTTGTACAGAGCCAACACCTCACAATCCGATGCCGGTACAATGAACTTAAACCACAATGGAGGAGCCTAGCCTCACTCCGACGTTAAAAAGGGCAGCATCTCACCCCGTCTCTGAATGTTCTCATTGCTTTAGAAATCCAAACATAAAATCATCTTGGAAAGGGATCATCTTTCTCATCCGATCCACAAAATTACTGCCCCCCTCCCCCAGCCCATTTTCTCTCACATAAGCAGCAGAGGTCTTTTCTTTTAGCATATAAAGTTACTATAAGGTGTCATATCTATTGATTGGCTGATATATGGATCAAGCAGTGCTTGTGGCTTTCAAAGCCCCTGGTGTGCATATCTCCCTCTGACATCTCACACCCGAATATTCATTACTTCATTACTTGCCATCTTCAGCTCCTTGCATTTTAGAGGAGATGGGGGTCATTAAGGAGAAGCTGCGAGCACTAGCAAGAGTTAAGGCCACATTAGCTGTGGTGGGAGTTGCCTTCTGCTCCACTCAGATGGGGGCAGGCAATTTTATTTTTGCGACAAAAGGTGCATGTGGGTGAAGGGTACTGAACCCCGCCCTGCCTCACTCCCTGTTGTTTCGGGCACTAGCTCTGCAAGCAAGGCAGAATGGGGAGAAGTGCCAGGAAGCAGGGGAGGAAGGAGAGGGCAGAGGAAGGTCCCAAGAGCCTCTGGGACAAACTCCCATTTCTTGCTTGGGAGGAGAGCTGAAGGGAGCAAAACCCTGATTTGTTTGCACTCCTTCTTGACTGACCTGTGGCAAAGGGGTAAAAGGAGAGAGAGAACTGGGGGGGGGGAGAACGACCATGGCTCAGTGGTAGAGCAACTGCTTGGCATGCAGAAGGTCCCAGGTTCAATCCCCGGCATCTCCAGTTAAAAGGACTAGGCTAACCCTGACTGTTCCCTGGAAGGCCAGATAATGAAACTGAAGCTCAGATACTTTGGCCACCAAATGAGAAGGGAGCACTCACTGGAGAAGACCCTGATGCTGGGAAAGATTGAAGGTTAAAGAAGACAGGGATGGCAAAGGATGAGATGGTTAGACAGTGTCATCGATGCAATGAACATGAAATTGAGCAAACTTCAGAGGACGGCGAAAGACAGGAGGGCCTGCCGTGATCTGGTCCATGGGGTCGCGAAGAGTCGGACTCGACTGTGCGACTGAACAACAACAAGAGGTGATGGGAAAGACCTCAGCCTAAGATTCTGGAGACCTTACCCTAAGACTCTGGAGAGCCACTGCCAGTCAGAGTAGACAATACTGACCTTGACAGACCAAGGGTCTCATTCAGTATAAGGCGGCTTCAGGTGTTCAGTTGTGCTCAGCTCCCTCCAGCATAGCTGCCAACTGGGAGGAAGGGGAGGTGGGAACAGTGGAAGGGCCCAAGGGCATCCAGGGCTCAAGAGCTCCCAAGAGCTTCCGCCTTGCTTGGAAAAGGACTGAGGGACTGACGTTTTTAAAAGCCCCATAGCAAAGGGTTAACTGCTGAGACAGTTGATGGCTGGAATATTATTTATCCTACTATGTAATTTCTGCATTGTTTAACATGCCATGTCAAGACTTATACTTTATTTCAGATTTGGTTGAGATTTTTACTTGGCTTTAATTTCCACAATCTTAATTCTTATTACATTGCTTACTGGATCTCGCATCCTATTGACTGCATTGATTTACACTGTGTAATCCACCTTAAGTCTCTGCAAATAGGTACAATCTAAGTGAGGAGCAGATTTAGACTGGATAACAGGAACATCTCTCCCAACTGAAAGAACAGTACAGACAATGGATCAAATTGCCCAAGGGGGCCTGTGGGATTTCCGTCCCTGAAGAATTTTTAATGGAACATGGAACAGTCTTTTTCAGGCATACTTTAGGCCTAAGAAAAGTCTACAATAGCAGGATGTTGTAATACAAGACCCACAAGGTCCTTTCCAACTCTGAGCTACCATTATCCTAAATATGGGATACGTCCATTTCATTGAGACCTAGTGTGGTGTAAAAGACTGAGCTGTGAATCAAGATAGTCCTGCTTTACATCACATTTTAGCCTTAAATTCCTCAGGTAGCATTATTGTTTCAGCTGCAGCCCCCTACCCCATCCCTTCATCTGTAAGATGGGGACAATAAAGCGGTACCAAAGGTGACTAAAGCGTGCAAAATGAGAACTGAGAGAATGTGAAATATTCTTATTAATACTGAGAATCTGCGACAGGGACTTTGTGATTTGGGCTGTTAAGTGTTTCTGTCATCCCTTCAGTGATCCTGGCCATTAAACTTTTCCTGTCATCCTCCTCATTTCATAGCCATTATTTCTTTTTAAAGAAACACTAATTTGCCAAACCAGGCACTTGCACGCATCAGAATGAATGGCGGGCAGGGGCCTTCAGCGGAGTTAACCTACTCTGCAAGGCCAGCAAAGTGCCCCACAATGCCAATAAGCAATAAGAAGCGAGCGGCTTTGGGGAGCGTGAGAGGCACTCCTCTAATTTCCAGCCTTCATCAGATAAGACACTGAAACCCAAATAGATTAGATACTGTGCTAAGACTTGGGTAATTAACACCACCAAGGCCTGCAATCCATGGGTAAATAGAACATATCAAATAGAATTACCCGCCAATCCCTCTTAACGCACTTGGAGCCTGGCCCAACAGACATGTTAACATTAATATACACAGTCTTATTAAATGAAGGTCATAAAAGCTGTCAGAGAAGAGAGATGACAAACTACCAGCCCTCAGGAAGTAAAAGGAAGGGTGGCAGAGGATGGAAAAAAGATAGACTGCCATCCCATAATTTACTGATCAGGAACTGTGAGAAATCCTGACAGCTTCCACTGAAGGGACTGGGTTTAGGTTCAAGAATTAATCCTGAGCACACAATAAAGAAAGTAGCACGCAGAGTAAGCCGTATATAACCTCCTTCCTTGCTCTGCTGCGGTTACTTTCATCACTTGATCCTGAATTAAAGAAACATATTCATTCCAATGTGGTGCAAAGAATTTTAATACCTTGAAAAGGCAGAAAACGTCTGCAGAATCCACTTGCATCACACTTTAGAATGAGCCTGTCTTTATTTGCAAGAGTGGTTCACTAGCACTGACTACTGAAATCTCACAAGCCACCGATATACTAATCGATACTTGGCTGACAAGAATGATCCGGAGTTCCCTGGCTCATGTGTGCACTCCTCTTGCACATGTTGCCAAAATTACAAAATAAGAAGCCTTCAACAAACCACTATTTGTTTTGACATCTGAATTCGATTTGATTTTGGTTTAGAATCATGGTCTGGAAGCAAGAAACAAAACGCCCAATTCAGATGTCACAACAAACTGCTGTTTACAGAAGATTCCCTTGATTGCAATTGTGACAGCACAGGAAGAGAAGAGCCCACGAGCTCAAGTACTTTGGATCATTTTCATCACACAAACCTGGGGGTTTGTTGTGATGTCTGAATGTAGCCATCATCTATCTCCATTCCACAACCAGAGAGGAAACAAAATTGTTGCATGGAGAAGGAGGGGAAATATAGGCCTATTATGCATGCATCGCTTACTGCAATTTTTCTGAGCTGTAAGTCTTTAAGCTTGACTTTGGATTCTGTTACTACCTTATGCACCATTTTCCCCCCTTCAATGTATTCATTCTGCAACTACAATTTAAAAAGCATACTTTCTCTAAATTGAGATGGAATTTGTGTGTGTGTGTCCAAAGTTATTTTAAAATTTATGCATTGCAACAGCGCATTGCAACCAATGTTCCCTCTAAGCTGTGGAGTCTTGCGAGCAAAAATTCTACTTTGTGAGCTACTGGCATTAAATATGTGAGTGAGTGATTTTGCTGCTGCATAAATCAGTTTGCTCTGGAGCCATCTGTCCTGAGCTAAGACAAAGTGTGAGCCAGAGGCTAAAAAACTGTGAGCGAGCTCACACTAACTCAGCTTAGAGGGAACACTGATGCACAGTAGTGTCCAGCAAGCGCCTTCCATTTAAATCCTCGTGGTTCAGGTTTTGCACATGCATTTAGCATTAATTGGTTGAATGAAAGGGAACTAAAAGAAAGGCAGACAAACTGGGAAAACCCACTGTTGAAATTGACCAGACTTTTCCTGCAAGTGACAAGCAGCTGTGAAGCCCCATTTTCCATATTGCTGAGCACTAGAGGGATTCTCTGCTGTGTTATTAGCCACTGTGAAAAATGGGAAACAAGTTGAGTGTACAGAATGCATGGTAGAACCCACTGACACTGGCATTGCAAGGTGTGATGGCTGGCAACATGCATGTGCGTGCACCTGTGCAAAGCTGGCTTCAACTCCACCACGTTTTGCACACAGCTGCAATTTGTATGGGGGAGGAGTCCTCTGTCAGAAGCTCTGGAAAGCTGGCTGTCCCATAGCTTCCCAAACTTTTCTTCAAGGAAGGGAGTTGTCGGAGAAATGACTACAGTCCAGAAAGTGCTCCTCTGAGTTCTTCCAAGTTTCCTCCTTTCATTATACCATTACTTGCAGTTAGGATAAGGTGGTGCTGACTCTGGGATTTTGGCTGGGGGCAGGGGGCTTGGGCCTAGTATACTCACTTAACGCAGAAGATATTTTGTTAATTAATTTAAAGTATTTAGATCTTGACTCTCCACAATGCCTGATGGCTTCCTGAAGGTGCAGCTCTGCACTGCCCCCTCCTGCCTCCCAGTTTAAACTGGGTAGCAGGAGAGGGCAGCCCAGCCGGGCTCGCTGTGCCTGCGGTGAGCTGATGGCTCCTTGCACCCACAGCTCTGCACTGCCTTCTCCCACCGCCCAGTGGAAACCACGCAGCGAGAGACGGCAGCCCAGCCAGGAGGAGTCATTTAATTTTTTTTACAAGTGGCATGAGACTAGTGAAGGTCTCATATCACTAGACTCATGCTACTTGTAAAAAAAATGCAAATCAACGAGGGACACACTGATGAATGGCGGAAGGTGCAGAGTGGGCGCAACGACCTCGATGTGGGCAGCGAGTGACCTTTAAGTGGCAGCAAAAGGGCAGTGAGGAATCGAAGGGAATTGATACGCTTTTGAATTGTCTTTGGCTCAGGAGAGAAACAAGGGGAAAATCAGCACAACAGCACCCTCAGAAGACCTGGGAAACTGCGACCAGAAAGCAAACTGAGCACTGGGGGGGGGGGGGAATCGATGCAGAACTAAAAAGAAAACCTAACGGACATGCACGGTGAAAGCAAGGCAAAACACCCGTGCATAATAGCCCATAATAAGAGTTAGGAATAAAGCACTGAATACATTCTACCCATTACTCCATTGCATACCTATCTGGATCATCCCACAGGACTAGAGTCACTCCATTAACTGTTCCTTATATTTATGGTCATTCACAGATGATAGGAAAAGGGGAGACTTTTAACGTATCTTCTACATCTGAATAAAAGAACTCCAGAAAGTGAAACAGGCTGAGATACTAAAGTAGCTCCATTGAGAGAGACAGTCCTGAATGTTCAACACCAGCACGTGCCCCTTCTGAGACAAGCCAGCCTTCCCCATCACCCTTTCAACATTCCAGAACTTGGAGACTCCAACTGGTACAGAAAGCCACAGCTCAGCTGTTATCCGGAGCTAGATGGACACACATATGACTCCCATCCTGCAGGCACTTCAGTGGCTGCCCATCAGTTACCGTGCTCAATTTAAGGGATTAGCTCAATTTAAGGGATTAGCCCTTCATGGCCATGGCCTCTCCCCCTATGCTCCACCATGACAGCTTTGTTCATAAGGGGCAGGGTCTTCTGCAGGTGCCAACCTACAAATGGGCAAAATCAACAATGGTCTGTACACGTGCCTTCGCCGCTGTGGCCCCCACTTTATGGAACAGCCCGCCTGAGGAAGTGAGGAAGGCCTCAACACTCCTGGCTTTCCGCAAACGATGCAAAACTGAATTATTCAAGGGGGGTTTTCTATGCAGGCAATAGAGTTGCCTTGAGTCCAAGTCAGAAAGGTGGACTACAAAAAAATGTAAATAAATAAAAATAAAATTTCCCACTGAGCAGTGAGAATAAACTTTTATCTGCGCGACCAGCCCAAGCCTACCTTGATTATTTTGGGGTCCGTACAGCGGCTGTTGCCATTGCTAGCATGCATCCAGCTGATCTCAGAGGCAGGGCAGTGTTGGCGCAGGGAACACCGCTTTTCAGAAACACACCAGCCACACTCGAATCGCGGATCTGCCTTGAGGCACAGACCACAACTTTCGCGCAGCGCCGAGCATTTGTATAGGTGAGCTGCAACAGGAAAGCACAAATCCTTGCTTACAAAGGGAAGCTGTGCTGAGAACTGCTGAACAGATTCCCCTTGGACTGGTCATTTCTGAAAACGGAAACGTAGAGAATGACTTTCCCCATTCACTTACCTGATCAGCCCAGGAACTTGTTTCCACAACCCACTGAGTGATCAGCCTCATAACTAAATGGGGCCATCAGGGATTTTACCGTGCAGATTCCTAACATCTAGCTCTCAGTCGAGTCAGAATCTAAGACATATCAAGATTAGAAATTTCAGCTGCTTTGAAGTCTGCTGAAGAACTGACATGTCTTCAGTTCCTCTTATGGAAGCCACATTAGTAAAAACAACCTCATTTACATCATTCCACTCTACAGAGTCCATATGCCTTTTACCTCAAAAATGGCTGCTGGTCAGAAAGTGATGTTAATTAGCACAGCCATAGTACAGAGATAAAATTTCTGAGTAACAATATGTCATCTGTGGGGGAGGGATGATCTAACTTGGTGGGCAGAGGAAAATCTATGAAACCAATTCTTATACTCTCACCCCTCAGCCTGCTCCATATCTGCACCAGTAGGGGTTTCTTGGCTCCATTTCTGCTACCAGCTGCCACCAGTGTTCCCTCTAACCTGAGTTAGTGTGAGCTAGCTCACAATCTTGTAGCCTCCAGCTCACAGACTTTTGTCTTCGCTCAGGAAGGATGGCTCCAGAGCAAACTGATTTATGCAGTAGCCAAATCGCTGGCTCACAGCTTTAAAGCCAGTAACTCACGAAGCAGAATTTTTGCTCACAAGACTCCACAGCTTAGAGGGAACATTGGCTGCTACCAGTTCTCTGTGGAGAACCCTTGAAATATCTGAGGAGGTGCTGTTTGTCTCTCCATCCCATTCCCCCATACCCTCACTTACCCTGAATGTTCTGTGGATTATCAATGATGAAGTTCCCATTCCATACCACAGAAAGGTTCACTGGGAGGTCACTGATGTCATTCCCTTCATAGAAATACTGACAGAGAAGATACAACAGGGGCAAGAGTTCATTAGTCACCCTTATATAAAAAAGCACATAACAGGAACAAGAATCAACCCAGAGGGGAGCTTTACATTGTTGTGCCTCTTTTCAAAACGCACCCATCTAAATCCACTGCTGCCTGTGAGCACGGGCAAAAAGCAAGACAGACAGGTCAGACTCAAAACCCTCAAAATTCTCTTCCTCCAATAGCAACACAATTTTCCTTGCATTCCCAGTTTCATGCTGTATCCCATAATTCTGCTAGTTAAAATACCTTAAAAAAAAAAAGGTCTATGGTCCAATACCTTCCCCAAGGGCCTGGAGAGTTTTGAGAGATTGGGGTGGGTGGGGGCATCACTAGCGGCAGCAGAATAATTCTACTCAGATTACACACTTAATATTTTGATGTCACAGAATTTATATTACCTTGATGTAGAACTTGGATTTTTAAAGGACAACCAGAATATATACAACCCAAAACAAATTGAATTTCAAAGTCTCCAATGTTACAGCAGTTTTAGTGTACAACTCATGTGCAATGGTGTCAGCAAATACATAAAATAACAACTGATACTATTGGATTCTATTGAGCATTCATCAGCATAGAGTGATATTCAGAGGTTTGCTCCTCAGATGAGAGACGCAGGAGCATTTTGTGACAAATGGTGTAAAATGAACAACGGTGACACCTAAAACTAAGCAACAGTTGAAACCATCGCTTTTTGCTCTCCAGAGCTGGCAATATTGGATTCCGCCTTCACGGGAGTACAGGAAATAAAGCTCCCATATAGGAAATGAAAATGTAAGAGACCTAAGGCGGGCCAGGTCTCTGGGAGGGCTGGTAGTTGAGAGACACAAATTTGGAATTATATCTCCATCCGACAGCACATGCCCCTGCCCTTCCTCTCGAGTACTGAAAGATACACCCAATCTCTAGCCCAAGCCAAACTTCTGGCAGCCCCATCAATATTCCCTCCACAGTGCCTGCACGCGTGCGGAGGCTTAATCGATACGAAGACAGGAAGGCAGTCGGAACCTTCCCTGACAGCTAATGACCTCCTTCGGCGAGAGATTCTCCGCTTCTCTCTGGAGAAAATGACAGGCGTGTCAGGAGAGATTAAATGAAAGATTCATGGCTTGCTGGAGTTTGTTAGGGAGCCCTGGATGCTACAGAATCAGCTCTCTGCAGTTTGGAACTCCCCCCTCCCTCCAGGAACCCATGACTGTGAACTGTCTTGTGGCACAAGCATCACAGCAGCATGTGTCCATCCCCCTCTACTTCTCCCTATGACAAAGTCAAGTCTCCTGTTCCCCAACTAAACTCCCAGTTTCCGTTCCTTGGCTTTTTTTCAAAGGCTTTTCTGTGTTTAATTCAGTGATAACTGATATCTATAAAGCATTCATATAAAAACACAAAACTTGCACTTAATACAGACTGAAGGGTAACCCCCCTATAAAAAAACCCTCCCTAGCAAAAGTGAAAAGGGTGTTTCAAGTAGTATTATAAATACTGCATGGATTTAAAATCCCATAGTCTTTAAAGTCTAGTTATTGCAAAAGAACACCTTCATAAACCATAAACCATTTTTTTAAAGAACATCGTGAACATATGTTTACATCTGAAGGTTTGGTTCCAAACAGGGAAATGCAGGTATGACTGGCCCAAATCTCTCTCTCTCTGGTCTATCACTCACATACATCTTACTGCAGATTTTCGGAGCAGTAAGCCTTTAATCTTGATTTAGGATTCTGTGCCCACCTTACACACCATTCTTTTTCCTTTGGTTGTGTTTATTCTGCAGCTACAATTTAAAAATATACTTTCCTAAATTAAGGTGGAACATCACTTGTGACATGTGGGGGGTGGAATCCAAAGTTCTTTTAAAATTTACACAGTTTCCCTATTGGAGCTGCACAGTAGTGTCCAGCAAGTGCCTTCCATTTAAATCCTTGTGGTTCACGTTTCACACATGCATTTTAGCCTTAGTTCACTGCATGAAAGGGAACAGAAAGGAATGCAGGCAAAGGGGGAAAACCAATGTTGAAACTGACTAGATTTTTTTTGAAACTGAGAAACAGCTGCAAAGCCCCATTTTTCATATTGCCGAGCGCTAAGGCTCTGCTGTGTTGTCAGCTACTGTGAAGAATGGGAAAGAGTCCCATGATCTCATAACATGGGGGAACATGCTGAGTGTACAGAATGTATGGCACTGACACTGGCCTTGCAAGCTGAGATTGTTTGCTCTGTGTGTGTGTGTGTGTGTGTACGTGTGTGTGTGCACACCTGTGTAAAGTCAACTGTAACTCCACCATGCTTTGCACAGGGCTGCAATTTGTATGGGGGAGGAGTCCTCTGGCAGAAGCTCTGGAGAGCTTTTTTAGTCTTGTCCCACTAAATTGGGGGGGGGGAATTGGGGGTTATTTTTGCTGATGCCCAAGTGCAGCTGCATAGTAATGCTAATTTCCCGCTATTTCTTGCAAATTTGCATGGTTTTCTCTTTGTACTTCTCTAATTTGATCCTGCACACTGGTTGTGATCTTGGCCATTTTTTAGAGCCTGACCTGTGCAGATTGCACTCTGTCCTCCAAATACATTGATCCTAAGTGATTCTTCAGTGTGGGGGTTTGCAGAAGGTCCATGTGGCTCAGTCACCATTTTAATGTTAGGCTTCCGGAGACTGCCAAAATGGTTCCTCCCACCAAACTTTGTTCACTAAAGCATGAAAGGGAAAAATGTTTTCAGAGCTTTAGGTTTCCCATCCCAGTATCTGTCTCTCTTTACATCTCAGGTCAATTTCATTCTGCGTTGATTGAAAATATGACATAACATAATAAGAAGGTTCTCTTTCGAAATACAGGTTTGAGTATCATACTTAAGTTCAGCTGAGCCTTTTATTTCCTATAACACAGGTCAAGTTACACAACATTTACCCATATAACATAATCTTATATTTGGCTTCAGTAATCGTTTCCCAGTTAAATTTATCTATTGTTATTTTGTCTAAAATTGGGTTCCATTTATCTATTGGGTTATAGAATTCACATTCATTCTGATCATTATTAGCGTCGATAGAAAATTTTTCTAATAAAAAAAATTCCCAAACTTTGTGTAGCCATTGGTTTAGGGTAGGTGGGTGTTTGTCTTTCCAATTTTTTGCAATAGCTACTTTGGCTGCTGTGATTAAAATATTTATTAATTGTTTATGAATTGTAGGGGGGCTATCTGAAGGCCATAAATTGAGCAGCAACAGAGCTGGATCTAACGGTATGTCATATCCAGTAAGTGTCTTAATATGTAGTGTAATTTGTTTCCAGAATTGAAGAATTTTTTCACAGCTCCACCAATTGTGTATAAACGTGGCTTTTTTTCCACAAAGTTTCCAATAAAAAGGAGAAACCTGTGCATACGTGTGGGCCAGTTTAACTGAAGTTAAGTACCATCTAAAAAGTACTTTGACCGATGCTTCTTGAATAAGTAAGGATTTTGAAAGTGTTGTTTGTGTTTTCCAGATGTTTTTCCATTGGTCATCAGTGAACTTTCGCTGAAGATCTTTGTGCCATGCAAATTGATAGCTGTGGTGTTTATTGGTATAAGAGTCCAGAAGTTGTTTATAAACTTTTGAAATAAGGCCTTTTTTTATATAAGGTTTGAATAATAAAGTTTCAAAATCTGTAAGAGAGTTTTTAATAGTTTGTTTAAATGTAGTTGTTTTGATTAGGTGTTTAAGTTGTAAATATTCAAACCATTTAACCTGTGTTCTAAATTTTCTCTCCAGGTCTGTTTTTGAAAGTAAACTGCCTTTATGAAGCACATCTTTAATTCTTGTGATGTTCGTCCATCTCCAAGTAAGGTAAGTAAGGTTTTTTGCTGGTAAAAACCAGGATTGTCTCATTCTGTGTTGATGATCTCCCCCCCTATTTTGTTTGCATGCATCACTGAAATCCCTTTCCCCCCCTTGCACTGGGAACGCTGCCATTTGCCTCTTCTCTGATCCCCCTTTCAAGTCAATACCAGCAGGAAATAAAACCTCATGCAGCTCCTTATAAACTCCTCCCCCATTATTTTAATTCAGCAATCCAACACTAGCAATAGTCTCATATCGTTAGACTAATGCCGCTTTCCAAAAAAATTAAAAACAAGTGGAAAATAGAGTTTGTACACCGGTGAAGGGGGGAAAGATGGTGGAAGGTGCAGAGTGGGCGGAATGACCTTGATGTGGGCGGGGGGGGTGACCTTCGAGGGGCGGCAAAATGGTGGGGGGAAATCTGAGGGATTCTGTACACTTTTGAATTACCTTCAGCTTGGAAGGGGAACAAGGGGAAAATCAGCACAAAAACACTCTCAGAAAACCTGGGGAAACAGTGAACAGAAATCAAACTGAGTGCTGAAGGGAGGACAATCAATGCAGAACGACAAAGAAAACCCAACAGATATGGACAGTGAAAGTGAGGGGAAACACCCATGCAGAATAGGATTCCACTCTCTACAATATTCTCCCATGAGTAAAATGTAGCCACCTAAGGGTAGCAAAGATGACAGTCAGTGATGCCCAATTATTTTGCTAGAAGGAACAAGAAGGGTTGATTCAGTCAAATTTTCTTTTTGTATCCAATGACTACATACAAGTGAGCAGGACATCAGCTTTCACATTTGCTGCTGGATTTGATCAAAATTACGATTCTGTACAAATCGCCATAGTTACTCCTAGGCCTCCACTAAGCCTAGGTCAGTGTTTCACCAGGCTTTCACAGCTACTGGGCCTCTCCTGAGGAAGGTAATTTATGGGACCCAGGTCATTTTCGCTCCTGGAGGAAAAGCTGTATTACTGGGCAGCAACAACATACAGCTCAGCGACTGAGGCCAGTAACTGAAAAGTGCTGGGGGGGGGGGCTGTGTGCAAGTGGAGGGCTAGTATCTGGGACCGACACCTCCCATAATAATCTATAGTCACCTTCCCAGAGTTCCATCAGGTTCCAATAGCTAGGATTGCCAGATCTGGGGTTGGAAAATACCTGGAGATTTTGGGGATGGAACCTGAGGAGGGTGGGGTTTGGGGAGGGGAGGGACTTCTATGGGGTATAATGCCATACAAAGCGGCCATTTTCTCCAGGTGAACTTATCTCTGTCACCTGGAGATCAGTTGTAATCTCAGGAGATCTCCAGCTACCTAATCTAAATGAAAATCAGGATATAAATACACACACACATACATACACACATAACCACACAAACTAACTCTGCTGTCCTCTCAATATTCCAGATAAAATCAACAAGACAATATTAACAAGACAGGTCAGCCCTGGCATGGCTTGAAGTCCTTCTCAGAGGCCACTTGCCAACTATGACCTCCTTGAATTCTTATACATAGCAAAGGCCTTGGCTCCATAAATTCTAAGCAACTTCCCACATGCTACACAACAGAAGGCCCAGGAAAGTCCAGCTGTGTATGGTACAACTTCCATTAACCAAATAGCCCAGGGAACACTAAAATATTAATCAAAAATGCTGAAAAATGCATTGCTAAGGTCTGTGTGCACAAGGTGAATATGATCACAAGAATTTGCAGATAACTGATGTTTGTATGACAGAGGAGGAGGGTTTCTGCATACATTTTCATCCCATTTCTTTGTAGTTCTGTCCCACTAATTAGAGATAAGAAGCCCCCTACAAGAATAACCCAGGAAGCTAGGTAGATTTGCATTATGGAGAAGCGACCATCATTCGGTAAGTGGGAAGTATGGGGGGGTGGGGGGCAGCAGAGAAAGATTTAGCTGTGACGAGCAGCGTGGCAGCATAAGTGAAATTGGCATTTTCAATTTGTACTCTGACATGTCTCATTTGGGGCCCTGGCATCTCAGGAAGGCATACAGCCTGCAGCTGTCCGAAACACTTATTTGCATTTCTCTGCCCTGGCTCCTTTTGGAAATGAGTTCCCTTCTGATTCGGGTGGGGGGCTTGGTAGATTATTTAACTCTTCACTTACTTGCCCTGAAGCAAATAACTCACACAAAAGGAAGGGAGGGATGAAATTCACAGGGCTGCCTCAGATAATACATGCTCTCCATCCTTAGAAGATCCTTCCCAGAGGTAATGAAGATGTATGGAGATTCGCAGCAACATATGGCACAGGAGAATGATAGAAACAAAATGAAAGTTCACAACCCAAGCAATGAATATTCAAGACAAAAGTGTCTCGCAGCCACTGGGCGTACAGCTAATACAGAGGGAAAGAACCGAAGGATCATTAAGGGCTGTAAGCCATCCTGACTGTTTATAAAACACATTTCATTTTATTGTCAACAATATTGAGATTTTAACCTGGAAATAAGCTTCTACTAATCTCACAATAGGGATAGTGAGGGGTGGTCACCTACATTCTTTCCTTCATATCCTGCCTATGAACAAGGGTTGTTACATCATTCTGTTGTGTTTCTCCAGCTGGAAATACAATGGATTGTTGTGGCTGTTGCCAGTCTTAGAGCTCTTCCCCCCCCCCCTCAACTTCTACCTGGTGCGAGAGAGAGATACTGGTACACAGTGGCAATGATTAGGCCATGCCTAGGGGCCTGTAGGAAACTGTTACTGACTACAGGCAACCTGGCAAGTACCTCATTAAGGAGGCTAAGTTGAGCCCACAAGAATGTTCAAATGGTGATCTTCATTCCCACTGCAGACCATGAAATGGTTAGAACACAGATTGTCATTCATTGTGATGACTCAGTTGGCTCAAGAATCACATCTAATATTGCCTAGAGACCTCAATGTTGTTTACCATGTGCTTGAACAACTTTTAAAATCTCTCTTGAACTCCAAGTATTTTGCCAGACTGCACCACCTAAACAAAGCAATTGTAGGGTAGGAAAGAGAAGTCTAGTGCACCTTGTGATATGTGCCAGCCAAGAAGACCTAGAGATGTAATTCCCTCTTGCCCGCCTTTTTTGTGGGGAAGGGGGTTGAAATTTGGGAGGAAACTGAAACATATGTAATACTTACTTATCTATCAAACCTAAACTTCTTCTACTGAACGGACAATATAAAAGCATAATTTATAACTTGATGGCATGTAAAATGGTACTATTTGGCATATTTACAAAATTCAGAATTATAAATACCTTCGTTTTCTGTAAGAAAAATTGCAAGTATACCCCATACTTAAGAAAGAGTTCTTGTTGATATTATGGCTGGGAGAGGATGGAGAGTGCCGGAGATAAAACTGGTGACCGGAAATAACATACCAATGACTCCCTCCCAGAACCAGGAAGCATCTACAGACTTTTCTTCGTTGTTAGCAAATGCACTGCACCCTCTAATGGATCAGATGACTACTTTCAACACCAAGCTAGATAATGTGCAAAAACAATTAAAGCAGATGGATAAGAGAACCTTAGCAACCGAGAAAACTCTGAAAAAGATGGAAAAACAGACTGAGAGTATTAATAAAAGAGTGGATGAAGCAGAGAAGGAGAGATCCTCAGATAAAAGGCAACTAATACAGCTCCAGCTGGAAAGATCCATGTATGTTCTATGTTTCCATAGGATACCTGAAGAATGAGGACTTAAAGGAACTCTTGGCGGTTGCCTTGGCCCCACTAATGGATTATAAACAAGAAGACTTAATTAAGGAAATGGATGTGGCGTACGGGACTTATCCGGATTTTATAAAGAAAAATAAACTTCCAGGGGAAACTTACTTAAAATTCACAAAACGATCAACCAGAGAACTGGTGCTACAGCCAACAATGGGGAAATCCTTAAAAATCAAGAATGAAGAGTTAAAAATTTTGAAAGACATTCCATTTGAAGAAAATGGAGGAAATTATACAAGATGCTTACTCTCTCCCTGCAAAAAAAGGGAACACCGTATAGATGGCTATTTCCGGAAGGGCTGAGTTTTAATTACCAGGATAAAAAATATAAAATTGACCCCAAAGCGGAAGCAGAAAGATTTATGGATCAAATGTTTAATGTAAAAAAGAA
>NW_015164691.1:350139-363289 GCF_001447785.1 Gekko japonicus
CCTTCCCCAACCCCATATTTGGGGTAAAAAAAAAATAAAAAAAAAAAAAAAAAAAAACCCTTCGGGGGGCCAAAAAAAAAAAAAGCTGAGTGCTGAAAGGAGGGGTCAGTTGTCAGTCTGGAGATTACAGTTTAAAGTTGGAACCATTCTGTAGGTAGTCTGTTGGTTTCTGACAGAGTTTTGGACAGGATAAGTCAGACAGGTTCACCTGTATAATGAAGGTAAAAGACTCCTTGCCTTAACTATATTATTCCTAACCTGAGGAAGAATTCACTATAAGAATTCAAAGTCTAAGTGTGAACATAACTACGGCGGGAGGGCAGGGTAGAAATTTAATAAATAAATAAAATAAATATAAATAAATAAATAAACCTGGTCTGCTTTTTATGGACACCAGAACTGGGAGAGAGATTTGGCAAGAGTGATTGGGATAGTGTCTGGAAACTCCCTTTCAAGCCAAAAAGGAACAGGGTTAATTCCTCTGAGGAGACGATTAATCCCTGCCCCGTGTCTCGGAAGGTTTGGGTCTGAGGAGGATCCTAGTCTGTTGTAAGGGGAAATGGTTTTAAACAACTCAGGAAATAGAAATAAACTGTACTTTAACCAAGGAGTGAGTTAGGTTCATAAAGTCAGTGACCAACTCCAAGAAACCTGAACTGTCATAGGAAACTCTTTGATGAAACATTGTTGCTGTAATTAAAATACTAAGTAAAACACCTTATACAACTAGAACTAAGAATACCTGAAAATAAGCTTTAATAACATAATGTTCCTGCTCAAAGAAGTGAGTTCTGTATTATCAACAATTTTAACCTCCGCAATCCCAATCGCTGACTCACCTATTCAATCCCTGTTGTTCTTTTGTTTTACTGTTAAACCGTCTCCAGTGCCATTTCAAAAGGGAAATAAATAGAGGGCTCCGGCTTTTTCACAAGTTCCTTGGGCTGGGCTAAAAGCAGAATTATATTCTGTGGGACGGTCGGACAGAAATTCTTTCAAAAACCTCTGTTATTTACATGGTACCAAGGGCTGCTCAGTCACAGCAGGGAACCAAAGAATTTTGGTGGGAAAGTTTGTGCCACTGCTGGGAGAGTGAAAGGTATCCATCATAGATGTTTTTTCAGGGCTCCCCAAAAAATTTCAATTGTCCCATTAGAAAAATTGGGGGGGGGGGAATCTAGGGAAAAATAATCCCCCTCCTAAAAAAAACTATTGGTCCCCACCAAGTCTTCATATCTCTAAGAAGACCAAGAGATCTTTAAAGACAGGCTAAAGTAGGTCAGTAAAAGTCCATATCTAAATATAATCCATTTAGGCTGCACTCTTCAGAGCAAGTTCCATTGGATTCTGTGGGATGCATTCCAAATATATATCCATAGAACTGGGTTTGTAACTGTGTTGCTATCCGTCACGGGATCAAATGCGTACTAAGAGATGATTATAATTTTAAAAATAAATAAGAGTCCAAATTTGTATAGGCCCAACTCTAATAGGGCTCCAGGGCTCCCAATGGTTCCAAGGAATAAATAATGAAACTCAGTAAGTCTCATATCAGCCTGCCTGTCAGCGAAGATCAACGTCAGAGGCCCTGCTCTGCATGCCCTCACCTTCTGATGGACCCAGAACCAACCAGGGATAAGGCCCTTTCTGTGGCTCTGCAATTCTGGATTTAACTCTCTCTGCAACAATACTGTCTGGTACCGGAGTTGTTAACCTTTAGGCATCAAATGAACTCTGTTTATTTTCTACTTTTAGTCACTGTTTATACACTTTCTATCACCACCCTAGGTTGCTTTACCTGCTGCTTATTTGTAGATTCTTTAGATTTCTTAGCGAGATTTTGATTTTGATCTTTTATACAGATATATATTGTAAGCTGCCTTGAGCATTTCTCTGTTGAGTGCGGCTTACAGTCTGAATAAATACATAAAATGCCACCTCCTGTGGTACAGATAAATGATCTCTGAGACTCAGAGTATTCTTCCAACAAATGGTCATACAATATGTTGCCCTTTCTTGCATGAGAATATAAAAAGGTATCTCCGCGGCCCTGCATGCAACCCAGTCCCAGGGCCACGCCAGCAAATTAATGAGGGGACAGCCTATGTGATCTTTCAATCAAAGATACCTGAACACCTAAAAAGATCTAAGGTTTAATATTCAAGTGCAAAGCTTTTCTCTGGGGCTGCTTCTTACTGGCAGCATACAGTGAAATGTATTCACAGATATACCCTTATTTAGAGGCAGCAAACCTCTGAATACCAATGTGAGGAGGCAGCGTCAGGGAAAGGCCTTAGCCTCTAGGCCCTGTTTGTTAACCCTCCATGGTAAATGATTGGCTGCAGTGTGAAACGGGCTGCCTGGATTAGATAGAACATTCATCTGATCCAGCAGGGCTCTTCTTGTGTTTTAGAGTCCAACTTTCTAAATCATGGGTGGTTAACCAATAACATTGGAAAAGGCTGGGGGCGGGGGAGTTTGTAGCAACTAGTGCTGCAGTAGAAGCACTGTGGCCATCAGCTGCATTCAGAGATCATGTGAAATCATGGTTAATAAAACCGGGATTTGGTCAAACTTCAGTTAGTTGCAATGTCTAGCTGCAAACAGTCCAACAAAGTGCAGTTTGTTGGATAGCACCAAGCTGAAACTTCAACTTAGGACCAGCAACAGGTTTGTATGAATCGTGATTAGAGTTGCCAGGTCAGAACAATGCACTGACAGGGGAAGAGGAGGGACTTTCCAGGAGTGGGGAGAAGGGCTGCGACGTGCCTACCTCACCTAGATATAACGTAGACAGGTTGGGGGTGACACTCTGGTTTTTGGACAAAACTCTACAGTAAAATCGGCCTCAGACCATAGAGTTTTGCCCAAAAACCAGAGTGTCACCCCCAGTGTGCCCATGTCACTTCTGGGTGACATAGGCACGTCGCCTGACACTGCTGCCGGGGGCAGGGATTTCCTCCCACTGGCTAGCTGGCCAGTAGTGGGCAGGAGCCCGCAAAACTGGACAATCCCCCACCCCTAATTGTACATGCACAAACCACAGATTTTGAGTAGTGCTGTCCCTTGCAGCTGAGCAGCCACAGAGATGGCAGAGATGACATAAAGTAGAGCTTATGTACAAACCAGCATGTCTGGTAGACTAACCAGAGTTTCTTGTTCAAAACCAGAGTTCAAACAAACTACAATATAGCCTCATGTCTGAAGGCAAATGTGGACTCAGACCTACAAAGCTACTTGCTTCCCAGTCTCATAAACTAGAGGCAAATCAGCATCAAGCTACAGGAGCCTGCATATATGTGTAGACTGGCACTGTCTCACGCATTGGAACTGACTTGTGGCACACTTGCCAGAAAGTTTGGCCACCATTCTGTTTCTGTAACAGAAATGACTGTCTGCTTCCCAAGAATTCCAGGACTGAGCATTCTTCAAAAAACCTGCAGGCAAACACTCAGTAGGCCAAAATTTACAAGCTGATCAAATACAGCCTGCAAATAATCCCAGAACACCCCTTCCTGGTTCCTCCTGGTGTCCCACTGAGTGTATTATGCCTGGCCTTCCACAGCAATGTTCAGCATGGGAGAAAAATGGACTTCTGTTTTCAGCAGAGACATGGCAAAATCTTTTCTTTCATTGGTTTCAAAGGATTAGTTGTCACAAACACCAGGAGGTGAAACTTGTGTCTTGACTCTGTCACTTCAGACTGGAAGTGTGAAGTTGCACGATGGAATGTTCTCCCATGAAAAGGATTCCCATACAAAGAAACCTAGCATGTCAGAGAGAAGACTAAGCTATAAGACGTCTTCACATCACCTGCCTTTATTTATTTATTTATTAACTTTTGCTTTTCAGCAAGAAATAAAAGAAATACTCCAAAGCAGCTCACAGTAATTTAAATCAGTGCAGATAAGGATGCTCAGAGAGAGGATTGTGAATGAGTCTTGGATTCAAGGAGGATGGAAGTGAGCCCTGCTCTGGTGTCATTGATGGCAGCTGGGAGCTTTCGGTGTCCAAGGAATTGTTTTGTGTTGAGCAGCCATCAATCATAGGAGTCACAAGCCGCAGTCTAAAATGGTACAGTCCAGATGCAGAGTTTGCCACATCATCTCTTGCTTGTGAAAAGGAGACCTTTTAACACATGAGCACATGAAGTGGCCTTACACTGAGTCAGACAGTTGGTCTACCAAGGTCAGTATGGTCTATTCTGACTATCTTTCACATCAACCACTAACTGATCCTTTTAAACTGCTGATCTGGGGACTGAACCTGGGACCTTATACTCTACTGCTAAGCCACAGCCCCTTTGCAAACACTTTCCTTGCAGAGAAGGGAAAAGACTACCAAGGGTGGCTTAAAACATGCCCAGCGTTCTTGTACACATTGAAGATCATGTTGAACACGTCTCACTAGTCTCCTTCAGTTTCTCCATGGACAGAAAGACAAGCACATCTGGGAAAACAAGAAATAAGAATTTGGCTGCCTCCACATTTGCCAGCCTCTCCATGACTCAACCGGAGAAAGAAGCAGCCAGATTTTTGGAATTGCCAACAACAGCCTGAACTGTACATGGATTTCCTGAAGCTGCACATAGAAAGGGAGCCCGACATGCTTCCTAAGAGCAAGAAGGAAAGCCAGAGAAGGTGGGTGTGCTGGAGAAGACAGGGAGGAAAGCAGCCAACAAGCTTGAGATCTGGCCAAGAGTCTGACACCACATGCTCATGTTACGCTGTCAAAGCCAAACACTCGCTAATGCCTCTACTTTGTTTTCTTTTTAAAACTATTCAGTATTTTAACCCTCTCAGGGTACATATATTTCTATCATCCCAGTCTTCTGTGCTCACAATAATTAATGCAGTGAAGAATCCCCTTCCTGTATTAATATGTGATGAGATCAAAGGGGAGGAGGCAACTCTATTCTCTTTCTTTACCCACCCTGATGGCAAGTGTTCTGATGGCAAGATTGTTCTGATTTACATCAGCAATCTAAGCATTATGTAGAGGATATTCTTATATATAAAGAAATAGGCTCATTTCCAAATATATATGTTGAATATCCTGATGTAAAGGTATCTTTTTTAAAAAAATATTCTTTATCTGTTGCATCACTAGTGGCATAATGCCAATGTGGAAAATCCCTCTCAATCAGAGATATAATTGGTTGGACTAACCGGTGTATATAACTGGTTGGACTAACTGCTGTAACACACTGCAGACCCAGATTATTGCTCTGCTTCCAGAAACAGACTATATGACAAACCCACATCCCCAATGACAGGAAATACCAAGAAATGAATTTCTTGACTTTGGGAGCAGACACATCAACTCAGCTAATGACTCCCTGGTCAAATCCTTATATTATAATTGGGGGAGATTACTGCTAATAATTCCATTATAATTTTTGGGAGGGAAGAATATTTTTGATATTTTTCATCATTCAAGTGAAACTTACCACTGCTGATATTTCTAAAGCAAGATTGTTAGTTATTTTAAAACAAGTGCTACAAATGTATACATGCTCTAAATGGAGGTAAGTTAGTACAAGGATTACACATATGTTTTAGATAAGGCTCCGCCCAGTGGTCCATTCACATGGGAACCACCTGCCTACTCCTGTTACAGCTGATGTTATATGTATGCAGGTGAGCAAACTCACGGGTTGAATTCAGACATCATAATAAACTGTGGTTTAAAATTGTGGCTTGACCAAACCCTAGTTAGAAATGATATCTGAATGCAGGCTGCTCAACAAACTAGGGTGAGTATCTGTCTGGTTTGCTAACCACAATTTGTATTAACTGCCATTTACTACAATGTCTGAATTCACAAATATCAGTTTGTGGAGTAGCACCATGCTTTGTATGATTTCCAGACCACAGAGATAACAGAAAGGGAGGTGGGAAAGACACGAGAAGTGGAGAAACAGGAGTTCATGGACAAACCTTGATTTCATACTTGTGCCTGAGAATACTAACCACAGTTGAGACAAACCACAGTTTATTGTGATGTCCGAATGTACCCTAGGTCTAAAGAGATTCAGTCAAAAGGTACAGATAATATTATAGTAAAAACAAGAAATAATCCAATGATATAAATCACACCTGGTGTCAGATACCCACACCTGGTTTCAGATACATCAAAAGGAAGGAGATGCCATATTCTTTAAAAAGGAACATATTTAAAAGATGTAAAGAATAGCATTTAACCATCACAATGTGGGTTCCAAACTCCTAGCTGTGGTTTCCCCCATAACTTGTCAGCATCCGTAATATGTACAAACATGGCAAGGAAGCCTGAACTCTCCTTGGTGATTTGCCAGTAGTGATTGCTGCATATTCCTGACCTCGAAACTTGGCAGTTAAACGAAGGACTGGCTTCGCTCCAATTATTTTCTTTTAAGCTGTATTTATTTGTTGTTGACAGATACACAGATGGATCCTGTGCATGCCTTGAAATCTCAAACAGGATTCGTATTTACTTTTTCTTTTTTTTAAAAAAATGGTTGAGACTATAACTGCGCTTTGCTGTTACTGCAGCACAGAAGTTTACAAAGTAACTAATCAGCACTCCCACCTGTCCCATCCTACCCTTCACTGCAGCCCGTGAGAAACAGATCTATTTTATAATCCTTATTTTACACATGGGGGACCTAGAAAGATTGGCAAAGCAATTGATCCAAAATCAGGACTCTCTCATAATGAATAATGTGAAGGTATGCTTGACATCTTGCCCACCATTAGCCCATTTTTGCCACAACTTAACAGATCGACTCTCAAAGCAGGGAGAGACACTTTCAAATTATTTTAGAAGAAGGGTATTCCTAAATTAGGAGCTGCGGTGGCTCAAGTGGTTAAGACGCTGAACTGCAGGCTGTGGAAGGTCACTAGTTTAGCAGTTCGAGACCCGAGTTGCTGCATGACTGAGTGAGCTCTCGTCTCTAGTTCCAGCTCCTGCCAACCTAGCAGTTCGAAAGCAAGAAATTGCAAGTAGATAAATGGGTACCACTTCGGTGGGAAGGTAACAGTGTTCCGTTCGCCTTGGCGTTTAGTGATGCCGGCCACATGACCTCAGAAACATCTTCGGACAGCGCTGGCTCTTTGGCTTTGAAACGGAGATGAGCACCGCAACCCTAGAGTCGGATTCGACTGGCTTTCGAGCAAGGGAACCTTTACCTTTACCTTTTTATTCCTAAATTACAGTCTGAGGAAGGAAGATTGTTGATCTTAAAGGTGCCATTGGACTCAAAGTGTTATTCGAGATATGAGCTTTTGTGTGCATGCATACTTGCTCAGATACAATGAAATGGAATTTACCTTTCCATACATATAAGGCAGAGGTTGAACAGCACTGTTCAATCTCTGCCTTACATGTATGGACTGGTAAAGTCCATTTCATTGTATCTGCACAAGTGTGCATGCACACGAAAGCTCATATCTCGAATAACACTTTGTTGATCTTAAAGGTGCCATTGGACTCAAGCTTTGTTCTACTGCTTCAGACCAACATGGCTACCTACCTGGATCAGTCTGAGGAAGGGTTGTTAATCACATGGTGATGGTTTCTAATTTCATCCATAAAATGAACTAAAAGTAGTGAGAATACGTGTTTAACAACTTCTCCAGCACTTCCTTCACTACGCATTAAATGGCTGTAGCTCCCAAGGATAAGCAATATACTAGCAGGAGAGAGGCAGAATTAAGCAATGATATAAAGGATTGGACATTTTCTATGAGAAAATCTTCTAGCAAAGTCATTCTCTGCCCTAGCAAAAAGCTTTACAACACCCAGATCTAACCAGCTTCTGTCCAGAGACGTGACAAGTATCAAGATATCTAAAGAGCACCATACACAAGGTTGGCCTCGCCAATGGATAGGATGGACACAAGTGTGAGGTGCTAGGCAGAAGAAGGACAGAAGTTGGACGGCAGATTGACAGAGTAGGGGAGTCCTCATGTAATACAATTGTTTCCATTCATAAAGTCTAGGCCATTTGGCTGCTACAAAATATAAGTCCTAGAAAACCATTTTGTTCAGGATGTGGGAATAGAAGCACTTTGCAATTGTTAAGTGACTGACAAAAATGACAGTTGGTTTCTTTTCACCTTATGCCTCTTTGTACCGAAACATGGTGACAACAAGCAAGGTAGACCTCAAATTCTAGAGTCTTGAGGGCACCTGCAGAAACAAAGACATAACAACAATGTAGGAACACTTTGCTCAGTTCAGAGAACTGTGTTTAGGGAGGATCTTGAGGTGGCATTCTCCAACAATAGGGGCAGCCAAAATTCTGGAGGATAGGGCCATCACAACAGTCAAAGCAATTAATCAAATTCAGGGAGAAGAAGGAAATGGCTACTTGATGAGAAGAATTACAAGGCTTATATCATTTATGGCTTAGGATAAACAAGTGCAGGGGGGGAAAGCCGTAGATTGGATTGTCTGGGAAACTACTTGATGAAGGGCAGGAGCACTATGCATATTCAACTTCAGCCTTTTTGTAAATACTTCTTACTTTATAGCCCTCACTCATAGTGCAATCCTAAGCAGAGTTATACTCTTCTAAGCACATTGATTTCAATGGACAAGGAAGGTGCTTAGGACTGAATTGGCAGAGCACTACCATATGGAGGTCGAATGTATGAAGCAGGCTTCAGTCTTCCCAATTTTACCTTTAGGAACTAAGCCGACTTAGTATGATATGAAAAGACACTGTATCCAAGAACAGAACTTCAGCCATAACAAAGATACATAGGCTGCGGTCACACGGAACATTAGCCACGCAAGAGAGATGGAAGACAGGCGGATTTTCCGGGCGCGATCTCACCGGCACATCTGGGAAGTGTAGCGCTTCCGTGGCACAACCGAGGCTTCCCGCCGAAAACGCGCAGCAAAAAACTAGTACCTCCGAGGTACTAGTTTCCGGAAACCGCGAGGCAAGGGCGGGCGTCTGATCGCGTTTCCGGTGGCATCCGGCGCCCGCCCATATCCCCATGCGAAAAAGGTGGTTTTTTCCCCAAGTCTCAGTGGATGCGCACACGCACCCAACGGAGCATGCGCATTTGTCGTGTACACAAAAAAAGAAAACCAGTTTGCCACACCGCGCGCTTCTTCGTTGTGCGCAGGCATGTCCTGTGATCGGCACCTCTCCCTACCCACGGAACCTCCACGGTACCTCCACAGGACCTCCACAGGAGGTCTGATCACTTAACCGCGTGTTAGTTTGCCCCGGGGCAAACAGCCAGCCACTTTCCCCCCCCCCCCGCAGTTTTCTGCCCGTGTGTCCGAAGCCATAAATTAACAAACTTCACAGCCAAACAGTCCTGTCGTAATTGCAAGCGGGTCAGAAAAGAGGCAGGCTGCATGTATGCTTCTATCTTTTGACCTATTTTCTCATCTACTTATATCCTTAGCATCTCCAGTTGAAAGGATCAGTTAGTAGGTGATGGGAAAGACCTCGACCCGAGAACCTGGAGAACCTGCTGCCAGAGTAGACAGTACTGAGTTTGACCAACCAAAGGTCTGATTTAGTATGCAGCAGCTTGCTGTGTTCAAGTGCTGTAAGTCTCCAGCAAATGCTTCCTGTTTTGAAAGTCCATAAAAAATATTCCTCCATTCAAAACAGCTGATCTGTCTTTAAAAATTAAAGCAACACACATATGCAGGTGGACAGAAACTTACACAGATGGGCACACAGCATGACAGGCAAGCAAGCAGATGGATGCAGAAGGACACACAGAGAGATATTATAGATATGGAAACAAAGGCAGTCAGAGGAATACCGAGAGAGAGAGAGAGAGAGAGAGAGAGAGAGAGAGAGAGAGAGAGAGAGAGAGAGAGAGAGAGAGAGAGAGAGAGAGAGAGAGAGAGAGAGAGAGACAGAGAGAGAGAGAGAGACAGAGAGACAGAGAGACAGAGAGAGACAGAGACAGAGACAGAGAGACAGAGAGAGAGCGACAGAGAGAGAGAGAGCGACAGAGAGAGAGAGAGCGACAGAGAGAGACAGACAGAGAGATATCGCTTGCAGTGCTAAAGACAAGATGTAAATAAGATGAGCGTGTGAATTTGGTAAACAAGAAATATTAGAGAGGAGCATAAATGGGAGGGGGAAGATAACCATAGCATTACTGTTTTCTTCACCATCATTCATCAGTTGCACAAGCAAAACCTGAGGTTCTCAAGATTCTCATCAAAAGTACCTGCTTCTCCTTCAGGATGCAGCATGGAATAAACATGGTAGAATGGAACAACTGTTCCTACAGAGTCTCTTTTTGCAAGGGCGTCTTCCACAATGCTCCAGCCAGTCAAAATTTAAAACAACTGGCATGATGAGGCTACTTCTGTGAACAATATTCTTTGTGGGGCAATTTCCTGTTATTTAGTTTATCATTCCCCTTGATTAAAATTCATATATTTCCACCTATTTGCCTTGATTAAAATTCATGTACTTCCACCCAATCAAACTTCAAACAACAACTCCAAAAAGTGACTCAAAACACAACACTCAGAGACTGGGTTGAGAAAATGGTAATACAAGTGGCACCAAGCCCAGAAAAACAGAGAAGTAGTCCTGCTACCCAAACTCAAAATCAAGGAATGCTATTCCTATGTAGCAGCTGATCCTTCAGCACATTTTGGGTGTATACTGATGGGGGCTCTAGCCAGGCTGCTCTAATTAACACAACCCATTATCACCAAAGAAGTGGAACCATAACACTCGATGGGGTGAGTGAGAGTTTTGTACAACTGAGTAGGCCTTGTCTAGGTATGTTCTCCAAAAAACTATTTACTTCCATTCTTTCCAAGCACTAAACTAGACCTCTGCACCGCTTCCTACAGTTCTACATCCAAAGAGCACCCAATGTATAAACAGTAAGACAGATGACCGCAGTGCTAATTTTCCAGATTCACATACAACACTGCATTGGTACATTCACTCACCTTGAATGCATACGCTCACATGTATAAGAACATAAGAACATAAGAGACGCCAATGTTGGATCAGGCCAAAGGCCCATCCAGTCCAACACTCTGTGTCACACAGTGGCCAGAAATACCAGTGCCATCAGGAGGTCCACCAGTGGGGCCAGGACATTAGAAGCCCTCCCACTGTTGACCCCCCCAAGCACCAAGAAGACAGAGCATCACTTGCCCCACAGAACCTAGCTATACCTTGTGGCTAATAGCCACTGATGGACCTCTGCTCCATATGCTTATCTAATTCCCTTTTGAAGCCGTCCATGCTTGTAGCCGCCACCACTTCCTGTGGCAGTGAATTCCATGTGTTAATCACTCTTTGGGTGAAGAAGTACTTCCTTTTATCCGTTATGTATACCCTCCACCCTCATTTCCCTTGCCTGTTTTCCATAGGAATGGTGCAGTTGCAACTATGTCCTATTTTTCTACAGTTGATGACCTCAATGCCTTCCCAGCACTACAGGGACGGCAGTAATGTGCATCCTGTCTCACCAGGGTTCAACTTCAATCCATCATTATTTTATCTGCTGGAATTTAATTGGATCCTATCAAACTCTCCTGATACTCCCTTTTCACTTTAAACACTGCTGCAGGAAAGATAAATGTCGGTGCTGCTTGGAGGGAGAGAGAGAGAGAGAGGGAGGAAGCTTTCTCCCCTTCACAAACGTTTCTGGATTTGTACAATCCAGGGCCATTTCCCCCTCTGTGGCTGGCTAATTAGAGATACGTATCTTGTAGGTGTGCGGTGCTCATAATAAGGCCTTGCATGTATGATTTATGGGACCCTATAAATATATTCCAGGCCTAGTAAAATATGAACACATACACACACATCAGGCCTTGACATCTGCTTTGATTTTACATCCCCTCTCTTTGCCTAGCATTATTTTTCTTCAACGTTGCTTCCAATTCCCTCCCTTATAAATTCAGCTAATTCCACAGCTATATATCTCCCAAGTTCAGCATATTTAGAGCCTCAGGTTTTTTTTTCCTCAGCCATAATGAGATCTCTTAAACTCAGGTCTAAAGTGAACCAAGGCCAATTTTTAATTGAATATTTAATGCATGTTTGTATATTTTATATATATTCACAGACTTTTGGGGGACGTTAAATGGCTGGCTGTTGTTAAGAGTGGATGTACTTTTTTGTTGTTATACATTTTAACCTATTGTTTTACTTACTTTTATTATGTTTTTAAATACTTGTAAGTTGCCTTGATAGGTTAAAAAAGTGGGATATAATTTTTTAAACACACGAATAAAACGTACACCAGAATCTCTTCAGCAAGTTACTCCCTACACCTTGTGAAATGGACAAGGGGGCCCAAATGCATCCAACTCAGTCAGCACCTTCTCAATGCTTTCTTCAAAACATCATACTAACCATATTAAACATTAATAAGATTCTTCATCTCGCATTAAAAATACCCTTTCTTCTAGTGCTATAATGCTAGTGTGGATCACCTCAATAGCACCACCTTGTCCCCCATGCAATGGGTGAAATATTGCCTTAATAGGGGGGGGGGGATTGCTTTTTGAGGTCATTGCTTCATGAAGGGAATTCAGCCTTGTTGGTCCCCCTCGCTATCAAAGAAAGACACGAACATTCATATACATGTACACAGCAGCAGAGTGTTCGGCTTAGAAATACTTTTAGAACTCCTTAAAAGGATGACAGGTTGATGTCAATTGTCAATGGCAATGTTACAGGCACTGTTCTATACACACTTATGACAGTCGGGTGATCACATTACAAAAATGACTCAACTTATAATGGAAGCACTGACTAAGGTGAAGGGGGAAGACAGCACACATATTGGCAAAATATAAGTACTATGATACTTGGAAACTCCAAGACTCCCATAACAGATACTAAAAATGCTGTAACTTTAGCATTGTCCCTAGAAAGAAAATAATTAATAGTAGTGGTAAAGATGCATAAGCTTTGTCCATGGGTTGGGTAGCAACAGTAAAGTTACAGCACAAGACTCTGAGCTTCCAGGTCAATCCTATAAAAGTTTACACCGCTGTAGGTATCACTGAGTTCAATGGACTTTACTCCCAGGTAGATGTACAGAATACTGTAGCCTTTATTGCTATGAGAACACTTGTCCTCATAGGACCAGAACATTTGTTCTCATAGGACCAGAATAAAGGCATTTCATTTCTAACAATGGCC
>NW_015164691.1:363345-378170 GCF_001447785.1 Gekko japonicus
TCCTTTAGCTGGTTCTCTGCAGCAACAGGTATTTCAAAGGTAGACTGCATTTGTACACAGAGGTTCAATTTAGATATTTTAGCTAAAACCTACCGACAGACCTAACATCTATAAATTTGTCTCTTATTTAAGCAAGAGTAATATGGACTCCGAGGGCTACATAACACTATGTTTTCCAATATAGAGATGAATCCCTGTTGTAAAAAGAATGGTACAGAGAATGTTGCTGTTGTTTTAAATAGATTTGAGGACAGTCCCAATTTTGTGTACAACTGACTAAATAAGCTCTTTCATTTCCATGCAAGTGTTATAAAACATTACCATTCACATTTAGACTCACAATAAAAAAAATCTGCTCCGCATTTGCCATCTACTATAAAGTAGTAACAGAGCACATAAATCAAAAAATTGTTTTCTAAGTTTCATGTCACCTTTCAAAGTTAACCAACTTTGTACAAAGCAATACAATCGAACCAGATGGACTTGGGGGGGGGGGGGGGGAATGCTAAAAAAAGAATAGAGGAAAAATTGGGGGAAAGTGTGAATGTGGAGGCTTCAAAGCTGCCTGGCGAGATGCCTTTAAATGTTAAGAAAGCGCACGTCTCTTGGAGGTGTGAACAGATTCTTGAATTGGAAAGAGAGTTCTAGAGTTCTAGCTGGTGTAAAAATGGAATTTAAATATTGATGTCACTGGAGTTTACAATTTCAACATCTAATGGGCATAATAAAAAACAAAAAGAATCACAAAAGGGGAGAAGGACTCTGAGATTCTATTTCTATGTGGAATGTTGCTCTATTAAAAAGCTGAAATGCTTGAAATAATTATAACATGTATATCGATTGGTTTAGCTTTATATGCTCAGGTCTTCTCTTTTTGTGGTGGTGGTACTGGTACACCGCCACCCTCCATCACTGCCTGTTCCTACTGAGAAACACTGATAATTTCCAGGCCAAATCTGGGTCCTCAGTAGCAAAAAGAAACATGAATGAATGTATAAGGACAGGGGAGGGGAGCCAAACTGAAAGATCTTGTGATCAGATTTAGAAGATTTGAAATATAATTGGAAAAAAATGTGGGGAGGGATGAAATGTTAGTTTGGATATTTAATCTTATATTATTATAATGTATCACTGTGATTTTATGCTTGTTTTTTGTTTATTGTATTATTAATAATTATAAATAAAATTTAAAAAATGTTAGTTCTTAATTGCTTTCTTAAATGCCCCTGGTTTTGAGGAGCTCCACATATTCAGATTCCACTACATGTAAATAATGGCAGTGATGCAATGAAACATGAGTAGACAACCAGTCATCATGTCCACAATCACATCTGCTGCAATCATGAGAACAGCTGCGGCCATTTCTGCACCTTTGCAGGCATGCATGGAGCTGAAGAGGAGCCACACCTACTCACGCATTGGGGAAACTGACTGTGAACCAGCCCTCAGTGGGCTAACTTCCTTGGACTATGACCTCAGATCTGGATCCCACCTTTGGCACTCCCTTCAGCATCTCTTTTTGCTGTTAAATTTTATTGCACAGGATGGGATCTGTTCTATGTGTTCATATAGTACCTCTTGGTACATTCCCCCCGCCCCATTCTATAGTCCCATCATACAAATAATTAGTGGATCAAATACTGACTCCATAGATCTTTATTAAATGGCTTCAATGTTTTCCTTTAAACCGTTTTTACAGAAGTAGAAAAGTATAAGCCACTGTAGCACTGGTCAGATCAATTTTGGAAACCATTCAAGGTGTTTTCCCCTCTCTAGCATCTTTCTGTAAATCAGGGAGTAATGGCATGGATAGAATTCAAGTTACCTCATAGCCTTCCAAGCGAGATCCAATCTCCTGCTTACAGATGAGAATACACCTCCTGCCTTTCAGGTTTTGTGTTGCTATAGATACCGGATTCCTCTCCCACAGGCTGCATTTCTGATACAACCTTCAAGACCCATTAAGCCAGCACTACTGCTACTGTTCAACCATGGCGTTTATTGTTAAACACTGTCCTTCAGTACACAGCATCCCAAATCTCTTTAGAGTGAGTGAGGCTCAATTGTGTGCGAAAGTGAAATGGGAGGGTTTAAAGGAGAGATTTGGAGAGGAGGACCCCCACCCTGAGTGCTTGAGTCCAAGCAAAAAAATGATGGGATGGAGGATACTCAATACCAATAGGAGTCAGACTACATTTCATTATCTCAAGTGTGTGAAGGAAATGGGTTAAGGTAAGTGGAGACTTCAAGAAAGGAGGAGAGGTTTATTCACAATCATATCTAGTTAACTACCAGGATCTTGGGGAGGGGGGGAATACTGGATTAACTACATGTTGGTGGTCGTATCAGAAGTCTTTCATGTGTCCTTCTTATGTTTCTGAATGAAAAAAGGTTCGTTAAAAAACTTGAATTTAAAAAGGAGGAGTGAAGGAGAAGAAAGCAAAGGACAGAAGGAACTGGACAACAGCAGAACACATCAAAATGGGCAGAATAGGCGTGTATACAGGACAGGTTAAAATTAATTTACAGGCAGTGCAATTCTTTCTCTCTTCTCACACACACAGATGTACACACAAGACACACATTGCTTGCACACCATTCTAATAGCAGCTTTGTGCTTTATAATAAGCAAACTCTAGGAGGCCTGAGACTCTAGCACATGTGTTCTGACTTCACCCCAAAGCAGAAAGTAAGAACATTCAGCACTGCTCTGCAGAAACAGGGCCTTCTTGGTCATGGCACCATCCTTATCTTTGGTCATCTTTGATAAGGTGATAAGGATGCTATAAAATTACCTCCATGTCTGAGAGGAGACAGATGGAGTGTAACGACAGGGTCTCAGTTAATTACTATCAGCATTCCACAATTAAGAAGGGTAGAGCTACCCATCTATCTCTGAGTTTGATATGTGTAGCTCTGCCCTCGCAGAGGAAGGAGAGCTTGTACCTGAATAAAACTTGGGTCTTAAAGGTGCCCCTGGACTGTTTTGGACCGGGGGGGGGGGGCTCTGCAGCTTACCTGGCTGCTTCTTGCTCTGACTGAGGGCTGCTGGGAGCAGGAGGTGGGGCTTGTTGCATGTGCTCGCCCCCCTGGTCTCTTTACTACCGGAGCTCCGCTCCTGTGCACTCCTGCAGGAAATGACCCCTGGTAACCATATAAACTAAGCTTGTTACTCCAGGTTGGTCCTTGCATCTGTTAAATACCATTTATTATGCTTATACGAATTTGCTGCTCACCCTCTATATGTATGTACTGGTAACTTCCATTTCAATGTATCTGAAGAATAAAACTTTGTTGGTTCTAAAGGTGCTACTGGCTTCAAACTTTGTTCTACTCCCCTACCACCTCCCAGAGGGTGGGGCCTTAGAGGAAGACCCCCTTTGGAATTTCCAAAGCCCCATATAGAGGTGGCAATCCCCAAGAACTCCGCCACGAAGATTTAAATTTTGTGGCCGCTGATTATTCTTTTTATTTAAGAGTAATTAAAAGGCATAATATATTATAGATAAGATATGAGAGAAATTCTTTGGGATAACAATAACTATCATTTTATTAAGTGAGTATAATTTGAGTTGGAGTTTAAGGAAAGAAAAAATAGTGTGTTAAGCGTGCACTGGCAATGACGGGGGGAAATCATTTAGTTTCTATAACCATTATAACTTAACAGCCATTGCCAGTGATATGATGTACAAGAGGTTGTAACAGATTATACAGCATTATAAAAAGTGTGATTTGTGTTGTAAGCATGTGAAAAGGAAAATAAAAAAAATATTTAAAAAAAAAAAAACTTTGTTCTACTGCTTCAGACCAACGTGGGTACTTACCTGTAAACTCTAAAATGAGTGTTGGTTTACATTTCTCATCTGAGAAATCTCACTTTGAGTTAAATAAGACACATATATGTCTGTGGAATGATTCAAAGGTGGTTCATATGTGAGTCTCCAACAGGAAAATACAACTGAAGTGAGACAAAAGTTATAGCAACAGCAAGCTTAGTCCCTTGAAACTGCCCAGAAACCCAGAAACTCCCTTTTCTTTCCCATGACTCCAACAGCAGATGAAAGAATATAAAGATACAAGATTAAACTGAGTTGACCTATAGTCAGATGAACATGGCTCCTATGAAGCACTTGCTCTTCAGCAGATTCCCCCAGTTCCCAATCTGCCCCATTTCACACGTCGCAAACAAGAGGTGATTAGGCTACCTACAAGTGGGAACCCACAAGGACTTGCGGGAGGCATACTATTTCCCCCTCCCCCATTCTTTCCCTTCCCTGAAAACTCTCACAGTCTCTCCCCCTTTCCTGCTTCCTTCTCTCCTTCCATCCCAACTGCCATCCCAATCTGCCCCCCATACCATCAGCTTTCCCCTCTCTCCCAGTAGCCTCTACATAGAAAAATTATGGCCCAGTTGTGTGCTGTCAGCCACTGGGCTAGCCCACTTACATTGCAGGGAACCCTCAAGGACTTATGGAGGAGTACCTCACTTTCCTCTGTATCATTTCCCCAGTTCTTCTTTGTCTCCTCCTGGAATCCCCCATATCCTCTCCCCTTTCCCTGCCTCATACTCTCCTTCTCAACCATTCACCACCCTATCTTATTTACTTTATTTGTACCCCACATTTCTCCACAGTGGGGACCAAAGCAGCTTACATTATTCTCCTCTCCACCTTTTTGTCCTCACAACAACCTGTAAGAGGGGTTAGGCTAAAAGTATATGACTGGCCCAAAACCACCAGAGATTGTTGTGAGCTTCCACAACAAGATGGGGATTCGACCCTGGTCCCCCAAATCCTACTCTGAAACTCTGATCACTACATCACACTGGCTTTCATAAGGTGGCTGCTGCTGAACATGCAAGTCAGGTGGTATCAAGTCGCCCAGTGGTGCTACCAGGCCTCTGATGAGTCCTCCATCAAAGGCCAAGGGGCTGTGGCTCAGTGACAGAGCCTCTGCTTGGCTTGCAGAAAGTCCCAGGTCCCTGCATCTTCAGTTAGGACAAGACAGTAGGTGATGTGAAAGATCTCTGCCTGAGACCCTGGAGAGCCACTGCCAGTCTGAATAGACAATACTGACTTTGATGGACCAAGGGTCTGATTTAGTATAAGGCAGCTTCATGTGTTCAAAATATACCTGGAAAGGACCTTGACCCCTCCCCCTGCCCTTTACTCACAGAAACCAAGCCTGAAATGCTATGGTTGCTAGTAATAGCCTCTGAAAGAATCCGTTTCTTTAAGCATACAGGCACTCCTTTTATCACTTGGCTTTTTTTTTAATCCTCCAGTGTTGTTTTTTAAAGAGTTCAGATTTTCTGCAAATTTGGGGCGTTTTCAGGTTTGTAGAAAGATCTGTCTTAACTGTTCACAGCTCCAATCACTGGGTTTAAGTATCCTTAGATTTGGCCGACTTCGCTATTAGAATATATGATATGTTTCAGTAACAGCACTCAGATGGCTGAGCAGGTATTTTGTGTAACTGGCTTCCTGCTGTGGAAATGGCAGCTCAGTTGACCTCTGAAGACAGTGATTGGGAGAGTGGCAGAGCTGTGCTATCAACAAGGATGATCAACCTGCCTCCAAAGGCTCATTGTCATTGTGCAAAGGGCAATCTGCAAGTGTATGTGTGCATATGTTTGGTATGAGAGGATTCAATCTCACTTACCCTCCATTTAATCCTTTATGGATATGTCCTTAATTTCTATACAAATTATCAAAAAGGAAACTATAGGTCAACTCAGTTTAATCTTGTATCTTTATATTCTTTCATCTGCTGTTGCTTCAGAGGACAGAGTGTGTTCCAACCAGTAAGTTTAGCTGCTCAGCCCTGTCCTGTTGTATGATTAATCACACAATCATGTTGTGTGATTATTTTTATTACTATTATGATTATACAAGTGGGGGGGGATGCTAAAGGACTTGCAGGGGGCATTTCATTTTCCCACACCCTCCCCCACTATTTCCTCTTTCCTTTTCCTGAAAGCCCCAAAAGCCTTTCCCCTTTTCCTGCTTCCTTCTGTTCTGGGAACACCAGCCAACCTACCTTTTATCTGCCCCACCCCATTTTCAGCTTTTCATCCTTACCTCCCCCTGGCAGCCCGTTCTCAGCAAACGTCTGGCCAAGTTGTAGATGGCCCAGTTGTGCGGCAGCCATCACTAGCCCAAAGTCAGGCTGAGTTGTGTTGTGTCCATCACTGCCCAGGCCAGGCTGAGTTGTATGGATAATGAGCCTCTGGGCCTGTCCCTGGTGAGTCCTCTTCCACCAGAGAACACGACAATGAAGGGGGACAGAACAGGACCTTTTCCAGGACTGTTTTTGGTCCACCCTTACTCTCCCATCCACAGCTTTGTTTTCAGAACGCAAGGCTTGGAAGGTTAAACACTGTTGTTGTGGCTGCCTAACAAGAGCTCTCTCAGCCCCACCCACCTCACAGGGTGTCTGTTGTGGGGAGGGGAAGGGAAAGGAGTTTGTAAGCCGCTCTGAGACTCCCTTGGGTAGTGAAGGGTGGGGTATAAATCCAATCTCTTCTTCTCTTCTATGTCTAAAAGCAAGAGGGTCAACAGAAGGAACACTCCTACTGAGGTTATCTCTACTCTGTTGACATAAACAAGGTGCATTGTTGGCAATTAACCAGACTGAAAAGCTACTTTCAGGATCCTTGAAATATCAGTTATGATTTTGTAGTTTGCATCCATTTCCAACCACGCTGTTTATTTCTGTAGCTGAAAATATTCAAACAGCGTTCACTATTCAGATAAAGAACCCTTCTGGTTGAGTACTTTTTTCCTTGGTATGTGCAAACGGTCTTGCCAGAGAAGAAGAGAGCAATGGTGCTCTCCAAGATCTCTCGCCCTAAGTTTAGTCCAAGAAAAAAAAAAAACGAGGGTGGGGGGACTGGCAGCAAGCAGACAACAGAAACATCATGTGAAGCACACGTTAGTTCTCCAATAGCTTTGCAACGTCCCCCACCCCACCCTGTACTGCTGAAGGGCAGGAGAGCAGGGAATGCTGCTCACATTAGGCTGCAAATGAGCGTTCACAGTGCAAATGACAGAAAAAGAACATTTTTGAGAGGATTAAAACAGAGGCTGGAGGAGGAGGAGGAGGGTCTGCTCTCAAATAAACGAGTGGAGATTGGAAGGTGGCCCAGCAGGTCAGCCAAAGGAAAGGCATGCTCTGTAGATGAAGGGACTACTAAGGGTTTTACTATCAGAGCTCCCCTACTGAGAGTATGGTGAAGCGTGGAGAACTTACTGAACGGATCACGTGAGATCACTGAGCTGGCCTGACAAAACTTGTTATTTCCCAGCACAGCAGCTATGATACAGTGTAAGTGGTGATAAGTGGGGAAGCATTGCCACGGGAACCTGAAACGTTTAGAGGGTGTGGGCAGAGTTGTTTAATCAGCAGAGCACAAACCAGACAACAAACTGCTATAAGCTATTCTAATGCCTATTTCCTAGCAGAGGCAATAGATTCGGTGCTAAGGGGCTGTTAGGAAGATCCTGCATTGGGACAAAAGGGGTCCTTTAGATTAGCAATGAAAACAGCAAACCGAATTTTGTGGGGAAGATAAAGAATCAGACCAGCAGACTAAGGCAAGGCTGTGTAGAAATGGCGGGAATATAACCTGAGGAAGTGAAGCTACTCTTGCATGAGCAGGTGGGGAAGTGTACAACGCTAGATATAAACAAGAATTAACTAAATTCTATTTGTAAAGTGGGATCAGTCCAAGTGTGGGCAGGGTACAGAGAAGGACGGGAGAGTTCCTCTGGGACACCAGCAAAGCTGGCTCAAGCCTAGGCAGGTTTCTCTGGCTTTCATAAGCAAATTTCTTTGGAAATGCTCATAAAACACAGCACAGTCCCCTTGGGTAGCTTTGGCTCAGCAGCAGAGGAAGGAGGGGATGTTGATCCTGCACAGAACAATTTCACACAGCTGAAGGGAAAGAAAAACAGAAAGAAAGGAGAATGGATAACACTATTGCAGAAAAAGGATCGGGATTCCTTCCCATGCCACAAAGAATACAATGAACACATTTCAAGTCTTCTAATAAAGAACAAAAGGTAGCAAGAAACAACCAGAGTGACCTTTTACCAGAGAAGCTGCTAGGAGGAAAACTCAGAAAGTGAGGTCTTTTGTGATGAGAAAACAGACTTCGGTTTCCTATTGGAGTCTTGCACATCTCAGGCCAACATGTGTATCAGAGACAAAGCTACCTTTTCAGAGGACAGCTGCATGCAAGTGGACTCACCGAGGTGTTCTGGCACTGGATGCTGGTGCTGTTAAAGCGCAGAGCAGTGACACGTGTGGGACTGCCGGGGATATGGAAGATGCACTCATAATTGCGCTGACCGGACTGTGGCTGCGGTAGGTTTTTAGCTGTCAATGTGATGGGCTTCACCACACCCACAGGAATATATATCTGGGTGGAGGGAAGGATCTGTGGGCAATCCTGTAAAAAGAGTGAAAGACAACTGGTTTTGAAACAATATGGATACAAGAGAAAGCACGCCTGCATTTAGAAACACCGATTGATATCTTCAGATTCAGTATGCCATGGTTAACACAAACAAGCCTAATTGGGTACAACACGTAAACTTTATCCCATACACAAGAGTTCCGCAAGGGTAAACCAAGAGCTCCTAAAGTATGTTCTTCAGGGACACATTCCACTGGCTAGTCTTTCACTATAAGCTTCCTGTTCCCATCAAACCATGTGCTTTAGCCAAGCGACTCCTCTAGCCTGTTGCTTATCATCTGCCAGTATTCCAACTCAACCCTGCCAAGTCTGATTTTTCATGCTTCTGCCTTCCTTGCCAAACTGGACTCCTGCACTAGGCTCCCACCTGGCCAGGCCAAGCTTCTCTCAACATTTGCTTCTTCCCTTATCCCTTTTATACTTTCCAGTCGTGATGCTATCGTGCTTTGCTGGACGTGAGTTCCATTAAAATACTGCATACCATGCAAATGTTACAGCTGGACCTCAGAATGGACATTGATTCTCGACACCCCTCTTTACAAGTGGCAAGGCCAGTTAACACTGAAGAATTTGCAAAGATGGTACAGCATCATGGCTTTGTTTACATAAGTGAATACACCCAGGGTACTGCTGTAAAAATTGTTCAGGGATACCTGTTATACAGTGAACACACACTTTTTTAGAATGGGATTATGACGTCTTTGCCCCCCACCCCTTCAAGAAATAATGGTAAATTGAAACATGACAGATAGTCAGAGTTCTTGGTTCCACATCCTATAGTGCAAACAGCCTTGTTCTCTACAGTGGGAAAAGGTATTATCAGAACAGGAAGATCAGGCCTTTCCCCTGTTAATACTCACACAAACTTCTTATTATTTGAAGTGCATTTGTTAAACAAATTAAACATTCAATGTCATTATGGCTCAAAGCAGATGCTGCACAACTGGTGGCACATGTGCCTGGATTTGCCTGTTAGATCCAGCTGAGATTCTTGGCTCCTTCAAATAGGGGCAAGGGGGAACACAAACCATTTGGGAAGGCAATGTGGGACGAGCACCTAACAGTGAGGGCTATCAGCATGAAAAGAGGACCTTTATGCAGCACTCATGAGATCCACCCTCCTCTGTGAGCAACATTTTCAAGAGACACTGCCATTGCTCTCATCCTAAAGTGGGCGGAAAAGTGGGCACTATAATCAGAGAGCCTATGTGAGGCAGCGTGGCGGATAAACTACTAGACTTGGGCCTGGAGGAGGGGCCTGGAGTTAGATACAGCCACAAAGTTTACTGAGTGACATTGACCAAATCACTATCTCTGAACTGCCCTAACGGAGGGTTGCTATAAAGAAAAAAACAGCATGGGGAAGGTAGGAAGAACCACATGTGCTCCCTTTAATTTCCTTGCAGTGCTTATAATTATTATAATGAGAATGGGTTTTCCCCATGAAACACAAGGAGGAAAGCCTATCCTTTACCTCCTCACAGGCAACAAGCATACTTAAAACTAAAGGGCAGAGTGTGAATTGCCACGTTAGGGAGGAGGTGCAGCCCAGCTGATTCAACACTAGTCCACCTCCTTTCTTAGCTATAAATGAGGACTATGAAGAAGTGCAACCTTGTCGCTCCAGGTGTGAGAGAAAAACACAATTAAGGCCTCTCTATTTAGAGATCCCCATGAAGCCGGAGTTGCAGAGCACCTGGCTGGCATGTGAAAGCATGCCAACAAATGATGGCTTTCTCAGTGTGTCTGACCTAGAAATCCAGCTCTGTCCTAGTGCAAGGAAATCACCTGGAGGACTTGCATGAAGCCAAAGATCAATCATCAGGAATTTCACAGACCAGCCTAAGGGGGACCCACTAGAATCTCCCACACACCTTTGTGGCAAAGGGGCACGTATGATGGAAATATCATAACTGCACCTATCCTGGAGTTCAGTTAGTACCACAGCTATGGCGTCACTAAACCTTCAGTGAGTGGCTTTTCTGCACCTTGGCAAGGCAGAGGGTGAAATGTTTTATTGCAAACACCAAGGTTACTCTCAGAGGACGACCCTGACCGCCCACGGCACAGGAGAACAAGGAGAGAATAAAAATAAACAGGGGTGGGGGAGAGAGAGTAGTACACATTGGCAAGAATTGCCTGATGCAATCCCCAAGCGGGGGAACCTGGGCCTGGGGGCAAAGACACACCTGCTTTAAATAGCAGGGGGACAGAAGAATAACATGTTTTGAAGCAAACGGTTAACAGGATAAGAAACTGTGCTTTGCTTAGGAGCCCACAGGCACATTCACCGGAGACTCCAACAGAGGGCGGGCCAACTCCTTTCCCCCAGTGTACGGATAAGTTTAGCCCAAGCCGTGGAGGCTTATTCCAGTAAATAGCGCTCACAGCAGATGCAGAAACAAGCAGCTAGGGATGTGTTTATGCCAGGAACTGCTTGCAAAAACACAAGGCTTGGGCACCTCAGAGTGCTCATTAAGGCTCCCAAATACTTTTTCCTCCATAGGGTAAAAGTAAAGGGAAAGGGAAAGGGAAAGGGTCCCTTGCTCGAAAGCCAGTCGAATCCGACTCTAGGGTTGCAGTGCTCATCTCCGTTTCCAAGCCAAAGAGCCAGCGCTGTCCGAAGACTTATCCATGGTCATGTGGCTGGCATGACTAAACACCAAGGCGCACGGAACGCTGTTACCTTCCCACTGAAGTGGTACCTATTGATCTACTTGCAATTTCTTGTTTTCGAACTGCTAGGTTGGCAGGAGCTGGAACTAGAGACTGGAGCTCACTCCGTCATGCGGCACCCGGGTCTCGAACTGCTGAACTACTGACCTTCCACAGCCCCTCCAGAGCAGTATGCCATCTCCAGAGTCAAAAGGAAGTTTGGGTTTGGAAATCAAAATCTTCCCCTCTCCTCTGCTCCCTGCCAAATGTCATCTTCTTGATTTCTCATGACCTCCCCCCCCCCACACACACTGCTTTCCATGGGTTAACTCAATACCCTGACATGTGCAAAAACTGAAGCAGAAGCTCTTTATTGAGAATTAAAGCTACCTGTTGCGGGATGCCCAGGGCAAAGTGACTAGATGTGCATGATCGAATGCCACAGAAACATAGGCAGTGACTGAACATGCATACACAGCACTCTAATACAAAATGTGTATTTGTAGCTGCCTAGGCAAGCATAATGCATGAGCTAATAACCCCCCCCCCCAAAAAAAAAAAAAACATGCACGCATTTTGCTGACTGTTTTTTTGTGCCGGAGCCCATTCAACCTTGCTCCGTCACATGTTTGGTGTCTGCAGGGAGCAATGTCTCATCCAGCAAAAATTTTGCCCTGCTAAAAACAGGAAGCACCTGGTGCTTAGGAGCTTTTCTAAAGAGTGTTGTGGCTCAGCACTCCATGATGCTGGGCTCAGGAGAAAAGGCTGTGATGTTGGATAGGCCTCTTCCAGCTGTTCCCTGCCTTGTAACAGCTAATTCCAAGGGCTAATGAGAACGCCCTCCTTCCCCAGGCTCCAAGTGCTTGTACTCTCCATAGCCAGGCCTGCTTATTTTCAGAGTGCCTATTCTTGCCCAATGCAAGCATCAAAACTTGGGAAGAATTCGGGGTGTAGAGAATGTCAGCATTGAGGGTAAGGTGCCAGTCCTCACAATTCCAATCAAGCAGGTAAGAAAGTCTCTTGCTAAGGCCTCCTCTTCACTTTGGGAACATCTCGAGTCTGGCCTGTTACATTTAGCACTTTGCTGGTGTTTGATTGTGATAACTGCCACACGTGTAGAACACTGCTGAATGTAACATGTGTTGAATGGCAAGTTCATGTTTTTAAATCATGACAGTTCATAGAGCCGTCCCCCCCCCCACACACACAGCAGTTGTTAATGTTGTTTCCAAAGCTTTTGCCCTTGTATAGCATGGCTACTGTCTAACTTAGGCTTGCCAAGTCCCCCTCCCCCGGGGGGCGGGGAAACCCCCACCCCAGAGACCCGTTCCCCGCCGCCAGCGGATCGGGCCCCGGGGGAACCCCACCCCCAAAGTACGTGACGTGCACGTCACCCGGAAGTGACGCGACCACGCCGAGCACGCTGGGGGCGGGGCCAAGGTCATCAGAGGGAAAACTCTATGGTTTCCCCTCGGATGGTCGTGGCCCCGCCCCCAGCAAGCCCAGTGTGATCACGTCACTTCTGGGTGACGTGGTTGTGGCGCGCGAGCGCTCCAGGAAAGAGCTGGGAGTCCCCCGCTCCAGCGAAAGGTAATACTTGGCAACCCTAGTCTAACTGCATTAAAACCTTTTGAATGCAGTTTATCAGAGCAACACTAAATTGTCATGTCAGGACTTTGAAACACAACCACAGAAAACTGGAGAATTTCCCACTCATTAAGACAGCTTGGCACCATTTTATTCATTTATTTCCTTGTCCTTCAAGGTGGCTTACAAATCCCAAATCAAATTTAAAAACACACAGAATAAAATAAAACTACAAATAAACCCTCCTCCCCTAAAAAAGATACCTGTCGTTAGAGCTTCCAAGCCCCAAGTGGCGGTGAGGAATATCCTGACCTTTTAAATTTTTCTCCCAGGATGCTGCCCTCCACAACGCTCCTGCTGGTAGCCAGGCAATGCCTAGCAACCCTACCTGTGGTCTACACCTCTGGCTAACGGAAGGGCTTTGCAGCACTTCCTCGTCCACCTCCTCAGGAAGCCCATTCCACAGAGTGGGCGCCACAACAGAAAAGGCATGTGCTACAGCTAACGCCAGCCAGTCTTCCCTAACCAGGGTAGACACCTGGCAGGTGGCAACCTGAGGACAGCAACAGGGACATACTGTGTAGCCAGACAAATGATGTTGCATCTGACATGGACATAATGCAAATATTCAGAATAACATGTGTAAAAAATGGCTTTCTGTAATGACAACCTAGAAAATTAACACGCCAAATGTGTGGTATTCATTACAAATACATAATGCCCCCTCTAAGCTGTAGTCTTGTGAGCAAAAATGCTACTTTGTGAGCTATTGGCATTAAAATTGTGAGCGAGCGATTCAGCTACATAAATTAGTTTGCTCTGGAGCCATCCTTCCTGAGCTAAGACAAAAATGTGTGAGCTGGAGGCTAAAAAATGGTGAGCTAGCTCACACTAATTCAGCTGAGAGGGAACACTGGGCGTAATATAAAATTAGAATCCTGTGCATGGCCTTAGACCAGGCCTTAGATTTGACAAAATGCAATTTTGCCTTTCAGCTTGCTCTGGCAAGGCGGGATATAAATCAAAAGTAATATATAATGATACATAATAAATTCATGTGTAAAGAAGATGAGAACAGTCTGGGAAGACAGGAGTCTGCAAAAGCAATTAGCAAAAGAAAAAACAAATGCAGGATTCCTTTTGACTGCAGAGGCATCAGAGGATGGGGTTCCCAAGCCTGGCCCAGATCCCTAACTCTCACCTTCATTATGGCTCCCCTGCTTCTCCTTTCCTCTCTTTTTTCCACAACGTCACAAAAAAAACCCCAAAAATCAAATATTGTTATCACAAATGCAAATTAATGTGGTGAATTTGTATATAATTGGCCCAGGTTCCTAAATATCATAGACAACTTCCAAAAAATGCTTCCTGACTCAATGTAAAACCCATATTTTCTTGAAATATTAGAATAATGATAGCCTGAGCTGATTTCCCTTTGTTCAGCTACTTTAGCTACTTTCTCATCACACCAGATGACATGTTATTAATACCAATTTAAAAGATGTAGAAGAGAGATGAAAACTTCCCAAGGCCACTCTACTGCTGATTACGAAGGGGTAGCTGAATTAGTCTGTTATAGCAAAATAAAACAAAATTTCAGTGGCACCTTCAAGACGAATAACATTTATTTTAATATGAGGTTTTCTGAGCCACGGCTCACTTCCACAGCATCCAATTGCTCACTTGCCAGGGCAACCAAGGAAAAAGGGACAGCTGAAAAAATGTGGGATGGTAATTCTCCACAATGAACAGCTGTCCGTGAACCATTCACCAGTTGAACAAGAGATACTCTCCCCTGCCCTCAAAAAAGCAGGTAAACAAATGTACGCTTTTATTTAGGAAAACATTTTGTTGTAATTTCTAAAAATCAAATGATCTAGAATTCTAAAAGTAACAGAGGCAGATATGGGATGTGATGTTTTAATCCCTTTTATCCCAAACAGTAGTCTGACTACATGGTGATTCCCGTGGGACAGAAAAGAAAAGGGTCTCAAAAGCCCTCAGGATACATAATTCACACATGCAGCAAACAAGATGAGCACATCATCTGTTCCCAAGCAAACTGAACAAGAGTCTTGACTCCCTGCTGCTTTCACACATTCCT
>NW_015164691.1:378264-387286 GCF_001447785.1 Gekko japonicus
CCTGCTCTTTCTGTCTATCCTATTTATATCACCCCCTTCCTCCAAGGAGCTCAGGATGGTACACATATTTTTCTCCTCCTCCATTTTATCCTCACATCAACACTGTCCAGTAGATTAGGTTGACAGAAAGTGATTTGTGCCAAGTCACCCCCAGTGAGCTTCATAGCTGAGTGGGGAATTAATCCTGGATCCCCCCAGTCTGAGGGCTTTTCTGCCTGAGGTTTTCCGTCAGTTCTGGCCCCATACAGCTTCGGTTTATCCCCTAAGTTCTGCATGCAATTTTGTGCTTTTCGTTTTCACTTCAGTATTTGTGTTTTTTCTTGGCTCATCCACGATTCTTTGGAGACCATTTTTGCCCCTGTCTTTTTTCTGGAAGCCACCTTTTGCCTCATGCATAATGTTTCTTTCCATTTTCTTTGTCCTGCCCAATCACACCCACTTTCAGCCCACTTTTCAATGATTGGACAGTCATCAAACCACTCCGTCTCCACCCTGAAGATGAGTGATTTGGCTTTCAATTTTTAAAAAGGTACTAAAATATCAATATATTGATAGAACACCTGTAATGATAGGTTTAGCAGGTTCTCTGAATTAGCAGTTTTCTTAAAAACACACACACACCAAGTGTCTAGCCCTTTTTCTTGTGGAGTTATATCTTTGTGAGGGAGGGGAATAGAGACTTACTTTTAAAAACTGAACATGTGGAATTCAGAGAACTTGCTAAGCCTATCATTAAAATGCTATATAGATATATCGCTATTTGGTGCCTTTCTGAAAAATACAGCCATTGTATTGATATCAACATTTACAAAAATAAAAGGCCTGACCTGGATAGCCCAGGGTAGCCTGATTATGTCAGATCTCAAAAGCTAAGCAGGGGAGGCCCTGGCTAGTATTTGGATGGGAGACCTCCAAGGAATATCAAGGGTGTGACATGGAGGTAGGCAACGGCAAACCATCTCTGAATGTCTCTAGCCTTGAAAAGCCTACAGGTTTCCATAAGTCAGCTGTGAGTTGGCAGCACTTTCCACCACCAAAAAATAAAGGGGCAGGTGCCGTGATGCCACTGATGAAGCCACCAATGAGAGCACCCTTTCTTGAAAATCTTGATTATTTAAGGTATATGTGTAATAAATAAATAAATAAACCAACTCCACAACTGTGAAAAGGCAGAGGGTGGGCAGACACACAGAAGAACCATGCCCAAACCAATCCCACTGCTTGTGGACTGACTGCCAGAAAAAAACCAAACCCAGGAGTAAGTTATCAGTAGTTGCTATATCACAATAGTGTTAACATTCTTCAGTGACACAAAAAACTATGGACTAAAAAAGAAAAGCAGCCCACCAGTATTGAGGGGAGAGGGGAAATGACAAGCATGAGGGGAATGGGTAGTAAATTGCCCTGTGTGAAAGCTCTGTGGAGCCTTTGCCTTTGTAGTGGCAATGAGATCAAATGGGAGAATCACCCCCCACAGAGAAGAAATCTATACTGGCTCTGCTGAAGATTCCCACTGGCCAGATCTGAAGAACGGCAACTGTCCCCGGCCAATGACACAAGACACCTCTTCTAACTTTCTGCTTCAAACACAGCACATAAGGTAGCAAAGGCGACGAATGCTTGCTGTGCCTTTCCATTACCAATACACATTTAATACATAATGAGTACCCAGAAGATAAACTACATACAGCGGGTTAAGTATCCACTACATCTCTCCATCCAAAACCACATGAGCTTGACGGTTTGCAATTTAGCCAGCCCAAGGCTTGCCTGAAATAGCTATAAGTATTAATCCTACATTCATGAAAGAACAGTGGTCCCCAAGAGGGAGATGCATCTCTGCCGGTAATCCACCCCCAACCACGAACATGAGACATCAAGAAAAGAAGCAGTGGCATCCTCTGCACATTCACCACCACCCCCAATCTGGACATTGGCTTTGTCTCTTTGGAAGCCCCAGGAGCCACAAGCTGTTTGTGGTGAAAAGCAAGGCCTCTTTATCCCACCCAGTGAAGACAGCCAATAAGAACAGTGGTATTTTGTTTTGTCCTGCTTCCCTCCAGAACTGGGGGCGGCCGAGACCACATCCAAAGAAAAAACAAACTTAGATGAGCTTCTCCAAACCGCATGCAACTGGCTACGCACAGGGATGCCCACTTTTGAACCAGCCTCTGGCAGATGACCTTTGAATTACAGTCTGACTACTGTTTAGTTCCATGGCACAAAAAGCTCTGTTAAAAGGCACAGGGGCAGGGCAGACCTACTTCACCCATCAGTTGGCAGTCTTCACTTAGCATGAGCAGACATGGGGCGGTACATGGAGATGATGCTGTTCTCTCTCATGCCATTTATCCCTGTACAAAGCTGAAAGAGACTGCAGCTTGGCTTAGTACTGCATGTGCCAAGAGTTGTGCCTTCCCTCCCTTCTTTCCTCCTCAAGTACTTTCCAGATCTCCCAGCTTCAGGGTCAAACTACTTGTTACGTGTGAGATCCATGACTCACAGTCCAATCAAAAGCAGGGTTATGCCCTTCTAAGGCCACCGAGGTCAGTGGGTTTAGCAAGGGTGTACCTTTGTTTAGAACTGCACTGGAGATCTCTCGCTAAAAAGCATTCAAAGAGGGAACCAAATTAGATCAGGATTATGGCACCAGGGAGGTGAAATCCCTCCCCCATTTCCTCAATAGAAATCCCCCAACAGAAAAAAAAGCTGAAACTTGCAGTGGAAGCACTTTGAATAGCAGCAGTTGGGAGATGGAAGCAATTTCTATTGAGAAAATTGTTCAGGGGGAATTGAATAATGTTGCCCTATGCACCATGATTCTGATCCAATTTGACCCACTCCCTTAGCGCCAGAAAATCAGGAGAACTAATCGCACACCTCCCAAATGACATGTAATTTTACTCTCAGAAGAATGAGGTTTTTAACCACGCCTTGTACTGCATAGGTTTCACCCAGCTAGGATGTCAGCTCCTCTTGCATATGAGAATGCCATCCATTTCTCCATACATCCTGGCAACTCTGCTTGGGCGTTTGTGCGTGGAGGTGGGTCCAGATGAGATGTTTCCATGGTTGCAATGACTTTCACCCATGGGATGCAATCTTCCTGTCTCCACCTCCCGTGGCATCCCAAAATGCCCCTCAAAATCCTGTTCCTGGGGATCTCCTCCTGCCCAGGAATGGGATTCCAAGATATATTTGGGGTTTCCATGGAAGGAAGGAGGCAAGAAAACCACACTCTGTGGGAAGAAGTCATTACACCTGCAGAAATGTCTAGTCTGGATCCAAGCTATACATCCCACAAGTATATATCCAAACCCTCTTTCCCCATTCAGTAAAGGGAGAGGACCAGGACTGATTTGCCAATGACTTCCTTTGCCCCAAGCAATTCTTATAAAATGCTTCAAATCATGATTCCAGGCATTGGCTGCTCCCTCTGAATTCTACCACCTTTCAGTAGAATAGATAAGTGACTGGTTTTTAACTAGTTTGACCCTTCTTTTAGGTTGGGGTCACTTGACAGATGAAGGGTTCAGTTCTGTGTTATGTTTTGTGCAAGCACCTCTATGTATATATGCAGAAAAGAGTCTCTCCCAAACCCACAAACTTCACTTGACTCCACTGTAGCCCTGTTCACAAGTTATCGTGAGCACACGTTCAATCTGAGTACAGTGTACACTTGATTTTTCTTTAAATGTGAGTTGAGAGTAATGCTCATGTGAAATTCAACACATGCAGAGTTGAACATGTGACTGAAAGCACACATTTGTCTAGGTACTGGTCCCTGGCTTCATTTGTAATGCACGTTGAATGCACGTTAGTTTTGTCTTACATCCATGTACATGTAGGATGTGCACGTGTTCATTGTAACATGTGAACAGGGCCAGTGGTGTGCATGCAACCTGAAACCAGGCAAGATGAGGCAGCAACCCGAGGAGGAAACTGCTGGTGTGCCACCGCAGCCAAGGGGTTGGTTTAGGTGGTGGCTGCTAAGCCACAGCCCAGACTTGCGGAATCCAACGTGCCTGCCCACATCCTACGTTTGGAACACAGCACTGCGGCAGGTCCTCTGCATACTAGCCCCAGCACCACCAAGAAGCTTTAGCTGCAGGAATCACCTTGCAGAAAAGGAGGCAGCCACAGCAGCATGCTTTGACAGCTAGGACTAAAGGAAGAGTCTCGGGACTTGGGAGGGACAGTCAGAGGGACAGCTTATGCCTCTGCCCTCCTCCATCCCCTAATGGGCACCCTTCCATTTCCTGCAAGTGATCTGCTCAAAGAGACAAACTCTCTGCCTTTTCGGCCCTCATTTTCTATGGAGGAAAAAAGAAGCTGTTTATCTCCTGCAATGTGGCTTACAGAAAGCGCCACTAATGCTTCACTGCCACACAGTCTTCAGCTGCACACTGGGAAGGGAGCAAAGCCACAATGTTTTTCCACGGAGAACTTGGGAGAGGAAGGGAGGGATAGTTTCTCTACCTTTGCAGTGGGCTTTGTAGCAACAAGCAGTAGCAAGGGGCCACTTGTACCTTCTGCATAAGGCCAGCACCTTCATTTCTCTGAATTCTCTGCACATAGCAATACAGTCTGCACCAGGAGAGCTCAGCCATGACTACAAAAGATGGCCTTGGCTAGTATGCCAGACAAAATATCTGGAGTCCTGTGTACGTGAACATAGTGTGTGTAATGTGAATGTGTGAAAATTTGCTACCATGGAAGAGTGTGTATGCACAATAGGCAATTGTATTTGCCGGACACTTAATGTCATGCATATCGTAACCTATATGTAACTACATGTAACTAAGTAGTTTGAATTTGATGACTGTTCTAGCTTTGCAAGGGTTTTTAATTCTCTGCAGTAAATTTATGGATTGTCTTTTGGACTAGCAACATCCAGTCTCCTTGATCCCATCTGTTAAATGGCAAGGATTTTCTAGAACATCTTCTGAACACTTAATTCCTCAATAACACATTTATACACTTGCAGCTTGATATGTAGGCTGGAAATACCTCATTCATTTAGCATTCTGTTCTTGCTTGTGACACATTTGAAGTCTTAACCGCATAAAGATAATTTGCATTGGCCTAATATTATGTGAAGATGTAGTGCTGGATGGCAGGGAAGTTGTAAGCACATAGGAGAGATATACCCTTAAATGGCCAAGAGCTTGTTTACTACCACTTTACCACCAGTTGTCCCCAAGTGGTAGGGCTCCATCCTTTCATCATGGTAGAACCACTGGGCTCTGCCCCCAGCACCCTGATCAGGATTATTGTCTTCTAGGAGCTCATAACCTGGCAGGGTTTATGTATCCTGTATCTAGGAGCTATAAAATATATCCTCATCAACGCAGAATCACAGGAATATAGAGCAAAAGGTAATGGAAACATTTAATGACCATACCAACTTCTTTGTTTAAAAAAACCCAGTTCTCTCACCACATAATCTTTGTGAAATGCAATCATCAGTCAAAGATACAGGCTTTTCAAGATGTTACAGTCCTCTTGCTACTCTCTACCTTTCATGTCCTCCTACATCACTGTTTGCATCTTTTTCCTCTGTAATCTGTACTCATGTATATGTTTGTCAACTGCATTTGACAAAAATGGGCTCTATCTAGCTCACAAATGCATCCTCCACAATAAAACTATTTGCCTTTAAGGTGTCTGAGACTCTTCATTGTCCTTGTTACAGCAGGATAACATGGCTACCTCTCTGGAATCTATGTCAGCAGCTTACAGAGCAACAAATGGTATTGGTTGCAGAGGAGGCAGACATCTTTGCTAAAAGTAGTGCTCCTGCTGCAGGGAGTATAACATGTCTCCAATAACATACATGAAAAGAGGAGCAATGAGAGACAAAAGAGGTGGCAAGGATCAAAATCAACAACACTTCTTTGCATCCACTGGCCAATTGTTGTTGTTCAGTCACACAGTAGAGTCCGACTCTTCGCGACCCCATGGACAAGATCTCGCCAGGCCCTCCTGTCTTCCACCCTCCTCTGAAGTTTGCTCAATTTCATGTTCGTTGCATCGATGACACTGTCTAACCATCTCATCCTTTGCCGTCCCCGTCTTCTTTGACCTTCAATCTTTCCCAGCATCAGGGTCTTCTCCAGTGAGTGCTCCCTTCTCATTTGGTGGCCAAAGTATTTGAGCTTCAGTTTCAGTATCTGGCCTTCCAGGGAACAGTAAGGGTTGATTTCTTTTAGGATTGACTGATTTGATCTTCTTGCAGTCCAAGGGACTCTCAAGAGTCTTCTCCAGCACCATAATTCAAAAGCATCTATTTCTTCGGCGCTCGGCCTTCCTTACAGTCCAACTCTCGCAGCCATACATGACTACTGGGAATACCATTGCTTTGACCATGCAGACCTTTGTTGGCAGGGTGATGTCTCTACTTTTTATCATGCTGTTTAGGTTTGCCATCGCTTTCCTCCCAAGGAGCAGGCGTCTTTTAATTTCATGGCTGCTGTCACAGTCTGCGGTGATCCAATACTCACAAATAAATTTACTCATTCAGAACACATTCCCAACTTGCTGTTGGAAACAGCAGACAGACATTCCTCCTTAAAAGTACTTTTCTTACTGGCAGAGTCCAAGTTGCAAGGTTGCAAGGCTTGTCTGGTTGTCATGTGGGAAAGGTAGTAACTGTTCAGCGACTTACTACTTTTCCTGGAACAAAACCTGGAATTCAGATGAGCCCTAATAAGGAACATCAGCTAGGATGAGGTGTTAACTGCATCAGTTCTTCCTGGTATATCCTGGGTCATTTCACAAGGAAAGCAGCTGCCTGCACAGAAACTATTAAAGAGAACACAGACATCTCGATGCTTGCAAAAATATCTATGCAACTCCATCCCTCAGCTCTTGTGCATACGAGATGGTGCCTTTTTCCTTGCCTCGCTCACTGGCTTCTTCTGCCTTGATAACATCCTTTGACCCAAAATTTATAAAAAGGAATTTTCCTGCCTCGTGAGCAGCCCATAACAACACAATAGTGTTTCTGATGGCTGGGTGCTAGCCTGGATGAGTAACCGCCAGTCTCCTATGGTTCTCTCCTGGAGGGCCCTTACTCCGAGAGATGATAAAGGGTGGGATGGGGGAAAGGGAGGGAATTAATTGTTTTTTGCCAGCAGCTCAACCTCTCGACTGTGGAGAGGTCACAAGACAGAAGTCATGGTAGGAATTCACACAGGGAGAGGGAAGTGAAAAATAGAGCCAAGGGCACCTCCACTCTGCCACCACTCACAACAAAAGATTAGAAGGGGATTCATCTCACACTGCAGAAGAGCACAGCCCTGTGCAATGTAATGTACAAAAGGAGTGAGGCCAAGCAAGGGACCAGTAGGGGCAGCAGGAGCTAAAATAAAGCAAGGCCGTCTCCTCAGAGCTTCTCAATCAAGCGTTTAGTAAATTGAACTGTCAGGCACAAGGAGAATATACTAATTATCCAGCTATAAGAATGCATAAAGCCTGGTAGATCCTAAATTGAGATTAAAGAGTACATATGGGGTGGAGCCATAGCTCAGGGGAACAGCGCATGCTTTGTGAGCATAAGGGGCCAGAGTCGATCTCTGGAATGTCCAGTTAAAGATCTCAGGGAGGAAGTTCTGGGAGAGACCTCTGAGACCCTGGAGAAGGCAACAACACCTAGCAAGACAAATGGCCTGATAAGAGGCAGTTTTATGTGTTCATAAAGCATTGACAGAAGTTTTCTCTTGAAAGAAAACGAAAGAGGTCAGACAGTTAGGAGAGGAGAAGTATGTGATTGTCTGTATTTGTACAGATCAAAAAATTCACATAAGGGGGCCACATACAGATAGGGAAGAGGTTTCTGCAAACTCTGCAAACTCGGGGAAACCCTTAAGTTTCCAAAAATCCTAAAAGTTTTGGTTTTTAAAAAAGAGCATTTCTGATTATGAGACTACATTGTGAGATCAGTTTTGGCCTAGCAACCCCAACACAACATTTCCCATGCCTTTTTAAAAATAAGAATTAGCTGAGCAGTGGGAGAAAATGCACGATTTGGAGGGCTGGAGAGGTGGGGTGAAAAGCATGCAATGGGAAGGGTAGAGGAAGAAAAAGTTTACAAGTAGAGGAATGAAGAGTGGAACAAGAAGGGTGGAAATGGGGCCAGCAGAGAGGAGGTGAGGCTAGGAACAGAGGATGGGGGGGGGGGAGGCTGCAGAGGCTACAGAGATGGAGGGAGATGACAAAGCAGGGAAAGGGGAGACGGAAGCCAGCGAAAAGGAGAGAATGAGAGTAAGAGCAAATGGGGTTGGAGAAACAGGGGAAATGCTAACAGCATGGGGAGAAGTACTGGTGGATGGAGGAGGAAACAAAATTTGTGCTCCACCCATGAGACCTCACTGGTCCCCTACTTCTTCTACCAAGTCCAAATTTAATGGTGTAATCAGGCGGCTAGACAGCAGTAAGGACAAGGAATTCTGCATATTCAAATGTGCCCTTATTTTATAATGACTTTACATGTTCCTGGGCTAAGGGCTTCAAGCATGCTCTGGGATTGAGGACTGTCCAGACTAGACTCAAACTCTGAAGGGAATGGTAAATGACAGGAAGACCTATGCAAAGTGGATGGATATCATTGGATACTATATCTATATATCTAATACCCAAGTGGCCCCGTCTGTGCGGATATCTAAATCCGTGCTCCGGGGCCACCTGGGGGGCAGGGAGAGGTTTGTGCACACGTGGGGCGGTCCCCACGTGTGCACAAAAATCCGAAACCCTGGGGAAAAAATCGGGGGATGTTTAAATCCCCCCGAAACTGGCAGAGCGTCCCCTGCGCATGCGCAGGGGACGCTCTGGAACGCCAACGCCGCCTCACAGCCGCTTTGCGGGGGAGAGGGGGGAAGCGCCGAGGCCCTGCGGGTAGAAGCCGCGTGGGCCTCGCTCTCCAGCCGGGGGCCGGGAGGGAAGCGCTGAGGCCCGGTGGCCAGAAGCCACGCGGGCCTCGCTCTCAAGCCGGGGGCCGGGGGGGAAGCAACGAGGCCTGCCG
>NW_015164691.1:388184-401273 GCF_001447785.1 Gekko japonicus
GGTGGAGGGGGGGTGGAGGAGACGGGGAACTGGCAGGATAGAGGGGGGAACTTACCTCCTCCTCCTGCTTCCTCCTCTTCCTCATACGTGTGGAGCTCCCCCTCTCCCGCGAGTATCGCGGGTCCCCCCCTTGTACCCAAATAATTCTCCCGTATCCAAACGATCCCAGGGTATATCGTTTGAGGGCAGATGATATTGCCCCTTTGCTGAAGCTAGGCAGGGCTAGGTCTGCTCAATGCCTTGTTGCCTGACCTCCTGGAAACCCCATGCATGTCATGGCAGAAGAAAGGTGGAATGTAGATGCAATAAAATACATTATCTCTTGAATCTCTTTTCTCCATTTCCTTTAATTACAGAAGATAAATTAGGAAACACTCTCAAACAAGAAAAGGGAGGGGAAATTGCGCTAAACCATCTTGAACTACTTAAACCAGAATAAGGAAAACAAACCCACTATAATTTACCAAGATGGACAAAGTCTGAGTCCAGTGGCACCTTTAAGACCAACAAAGTTTTATTCAAGGTATAAGCTTTCATGTGCATGCACACTTCTTCAGGCTGTATGCCTGGTATGGTTTGCAATTCTGATACAAGAATGAATATGATTTTAAAAACTGATTTTTTTAAAAACAAACAAACCTGTCACTACCTTTCAGACTCTGTTATGAATGGCACACATACATGGAAAGCCATTGTTTCCTACTGTACACTAGTTACCCTTTCATATGTATTTACTATGATTATACTAATCTTACATCAAACTCCCAGGGATTTCCCTCCACACCTGTAGCTTCACTGAAGCTACAGCATTTGGTGTTCTCAGACTAATCACTGTGCCTCAGGAAAACGTCTTCTGCTAGTTCATACTGGCTGCAGATACAAGGTTTTCCAAGGAGAATTTTCTTTAAAAATAGTGTGATTATTAATTAAACTTCCTCAGCTCAAACACCTTGTGTTCTCCTGCTCCCTTCACAGTTTCATCTAGGTAACACAGCCTGCTTCTACCCAGAGCTTGTGCTCCCAAGCGGCAGCGTTTCTTTCTGGGGTTCCTGCACAATGTCCCTGTGCAGTCGCCCCACTTGCAGGTTTCCCCTGGCTCCCCTATGGGTTGCCTCAAAAGCCACATCTTTCCTAAAATAACATACTCCAACCCATTTGGAGAAAGTGAAAAGAGGATGGTTCAGATTTCCTCACATTCTTGCCCACATTTGGCACCATTTCCCCTCCAAAAACACTGCCAACGGGCTTTTTGCCAGCCTTTTAGAAACTGGTAGTAGGCATCTATAAATGTATTTCTGAAGTGTAGCCACCATCTGTGGATATTTAAATCTGTGGATTGGGGCCACACTAGCACTAAACAGATTTTTCTGCAAACTTCCCCCAAGTTTGTAGAAGAATCTGAAATCTTAAAAAAATATACTTGGGGGTTTAAATTCCCCCATTCCCTCAAAAGCAAAATACCTTTAGGGTGGTTGATGGCTGCAGTGGAGCCAATGTAGGCTGGGGGAGAAAGGGGGGGGAGATGGGATCCCCCCTCATGAGCATCATAGATCCACACTTGTATGTCTATAATTTCTATAACCTGATCCTCAGTTATGGAGTAAGCTAGTAATTTAAAGTGCAAAAATCACAGTAGTAAGCCAAAACAATCCCGTTTATGGGATTTTCCAGAGACCACACGTAGATGCATTTGAAAAGTATCAACAGAAGTTATTCTCAAAGGTCATCTGGCTATGGCTTCAACTGTTTATACCAAGCCTTTGCAAATTCATCACTGAATACTTTGTGTAGTCCCTTCTTGGCACATCTTAGGTAGAATCTTATATTGACTACATTCTGACTGCTAGATGAAACCATTTGGAGCCTCTTAGGTGAGCCTAAGTCAATGTCTCTAGACTGAAAATTTGATTGTTTTACACCTTTCACTGATCCATCATTTTTAGTTCTATCCACCATTTTGAAAGGACAGCATATAATTAGGCTAGCATAGCATTCTCATGTAATTCAAATAGCATAGCATTTTATTGTCTTTTAAGAATACAACAGAACAGACCAACCAACCAGCTGCTTCAGACCAACACAGCTACCCACCTGAAGCTAAGAATACAATCTAAGAATCTAAGAATAGTTATTCTAAATTGTATAGTATAGTTAGTGCTGCCTTTCAATGAACACTACACTTGCCTTGAGCCACGGATCATGAGAGTCTTGTCTCAGAATTAATGTTTAGTAATAATTTAATTATTGTATGGCATTGTGTATAGAATAGCCAGGAGATCCGAGGATTGTCTGGCAGTCGCAAGTTCTAGCTCTTAGTGTTGTGCTAGTGGCAAGCTAGACTTGTTTTTGAGAGAGCTCTGAGAGAACAGTGACTGGCCCAGGGTCACCCAGCTGGCTGCACGTGGAGGAGGAGTGGGGAATCAAACCCGGTTCTCCAGATCAGAGTCCACCGCTCTTAACCACTACACCAAACCGGCTCTCTTCCTGTTTAGTGCTGTAACTCCTCACTAGAAGATATGTCAAACACAGTTGCTCTGAACCATGTGAGCCGTTTCCCTCATCACTGAGTTATTTTTACCATACATATCTGGAATTTGTGTGGAAGGCAGCATGCCTTCTTCTATCTCCAGCAGCAATACTATTAAAAATTAAAGTGCTGGTAACTTACTTGATCACCGTACTGGCTCAAGAATCACACTTGCCTCTGAGAATCTCAAAGATCACTGCACACTCTCAAGTGTATTTAAACAGTCCTCTGCAGCTTCATTTTACTGAAATGCTTGCAGTGCCTCTCTTGGTTGACCCAAAGTATCTCATAAGCACGTAAAAGGTTATCAACACTATTCAGAAAATCAAGTCAAAAGCAACAGAAGGACTGAATGAAAGCCATTTTAGGAAAGTAATAGATTTTAATAGAGAACTCTTAACGGCAGAGTTAAGAGGCAGCGCTTAATTTCTGGAATCATTAAGCACTGTAGTTCAAGTCTCCCAGAAATTCACAACACTTTAACCTGCTCCTGGATGTGAGACTACATCGTGGTTAGTGAGTGGCAAGAGAAAGGCACTCTTCATCTGACAGTATGATCTTTTTTAAAAAAAATCCTACTCGATTCTGTCCAGAGTGAAACTGGTACTGAGAAACAAGTTCCGAAGCTAAACCCTGACTCAAATTAAATCCTACTCACAGAGCTATTTTCTTTCAAATTAACAAGGGGTGTCATATGGTGCCAAGTTTACCCCCCCTCTTCCCCCTGCTAGTACTGGACTCTTCACTACTCACTCAATTCCTAGGAGTGAGCCAAGCAAGTAGCCACTATGGAGTAACAGGAATAGCTGCTACATGAGGACCCAAAGGTGTGATCTTCTGGGACAAATGCAAAAGAGGCTATAAATATTGCTCCTTTATAAGGAAGGAGCACTTCACTAGGAAAGAGACCCACTGGAACGTACAGCCGTGTATGTAAGGAATGTTCCATCACCCGGGCTTCATTAATCAATGCGCTGTATTACTTTAACACTCCTTACATACTTGCAATAAATAAGCAAAACTTTGCCTGTGTCTCCAGGAGAAATGACACCCCAAGCAACAAATGTTTCAAATTATTAGTGATTATAGTGTGCACAACCAGAAATGTCTTTGAACCGGCTGATCTCTCCAGGGCAGGTGGCATGCCAACTTACGATTCACTGATCCTCTTCGTCACTTTAAACTCCCAACACTCAGATCAAGCGGAGCCGGATGAAAGCCAAATGCATGGTAAGGAGTGTTTTACAACAAACTCTTTGGGAATGGATGGTCTCCTGAGCTCCTATAATACAGTCCTCCTTGAGGACATTCCCAGTTTTCATTGCTATGTTGTTTCATCTGCATGCCAATTTAAAAGCTACTTCAAAAGTCCACAGTCACTACTGAATCTGATGAAGGAACATCCAGCGACTGCATGGCTACACAAAGGGTTAATGATATGCCAGTGGGATGAAACAGCATTTTGATAAGATGCGGAGAGGATGGAAGAATCCTAGAGAGTGCAACAGTGACCTGGGCTGAAATGGACATTCTGGCCTGCAGGCTCCTGTCTTAATGGCTTCTAACTGGGTTAGAACAGATTAGCCACAAGGTATAGCTAGGGGCTCTGGGGCAAGTGATGCTCTGTCTTCTTGGTGCTTGGGGGGGGGGGTCAACAGTGGGAGGGCTTCTAATGTCCCGGCCCCACTGGTGGACCTCCTGATGGCACTGGTATTTATGGCCACTGTGTGACACAGAGTGTTGGACTGGATGGGCCTTTGGCCTGATCCAACATTGGTGTCTCTTATGTTCTTATGTTCTTAAACTGTGGGTGCCTGGATAAGAGGAACACACCATGGAAGGAAGCAAAATCCTCCTGGCTCTGAATGTCACTTTTTCCCACTGTTACACAGAGCGTCTGGCCACTGACCGAATCACAAGCAAGCCGCAAAGGCTTCATGCCTGATGAGGTCTCCTTGCCAGATTTAGAAAACCCTTAGAACGCTAACTTAAATACACTTAGCAGCAGTAATAATGGTAGTTCTACGAATCCACTTTTAAAGCCGCTTTTTCTTTCCACAAGTTGTTGCACAAGCCTATTCGCTTCATTCCTTTTGGAGGTTTGTGTTCCCAATTTGTCTTTTTTTCTTTTATGGCATTTTCACATTGTTTTACCAGCATTTATGCATCACATGTCACGTCTACACAGTTTATGCCACTTATATGCAACTGATGTAAAACCAGGTATCATTTTGACAGTAATAATGCTATGAGATTGTGTCAGCACAGACTGGCAAAGCAGACAAATGTGGTTTTGTTACAATGAGGAAAAGGCTATGTTAGAAACTAGGATTTCCTAATCAAAAAAGTGTGTTCACAAAATTCAGCGACATAACTATTTGATAATAAACAACACTGAATCCTGCAGTGCTTGAGTCCATGTGAAATGAGCTTAGGGTTAGTGTGGAAGGAAGGCAAAATTTGATATTTGGACAGACAGTTTCAAAGCTCTGTCTAGAATGGAATCAATATTTATCAAATGCCTACCTATCCTCTCCTTTACACATTCTGAGAACAAAAATTGTACCACACAAAGGCTCCTTTCAAACAGCCTTTGTAATCCGTTTTAGCAGCCAGTTGCTAACAGATTTTATTTACTTTTTCATACAAAGCCACTGGTGTCCCTTTAGCAAAGTGGGGCTGCGCCATTTTTTATGTAAACTGCTTTCTTCTGTTTTTGCCTCTTCTTTGTGCTTCTGAATTGCTGCAGTGTGCTGTTTAGAATGTCTGCATTGCTTCCAAAAGTGCTGCTTTATTTTTTCCACCCTTTTCCACGGGGATCTTTCTCACGGGTTTTTTTTGTTTGTTTTTTAAACCCTAAGCTGTGTGCTATAATGCTAGACCAAAATAGCAGTTTAGTGCTGTAACAGGACCATTGAGGTGCATAATTTGGTCTAGAGCTATAGCACACAATTTAGAACATTTTTTTAAAAGTGAGAAAGAATGCGCCATGAAAAAGGGCTGAGGAAAAAAGCATTGCTTTCTCAAATGGCTAGAGAGCTTTAGATCTAAACAGGTTAAAATATGCTGTATGAAACCCCCATCCCTGTATTACTTTACTTGGACTCTGGCCAACAATGGATAACATCTGGTATAGAACAGTAATGTGAAAGGGGCCAGAGGTTCTGCTATTGCTATAATCCCCTGTTTGGTAGTTTCAGAGTAACCCAATTTCCTTCCTGTGAGCTGAATGAGTTGTCTATTTTTGTGTCAGTGAACAGGACGCACAACTGCTTGTCCTCTTCATTCCTTCACAGTCTTAAAGTACCTGAAGATGTTGATGCCCATCCAAACGATGTTCCCAAACTCGAAGAAGAAGAGGAGGAGGAGGAGATTGGATTTATACTCCGCCCTTCTCTCGGAGTCTCAGAGTGGCTTACAAACTCCTTTCCCTTCCCCTCCCCACAACCCTGTAAGGTAGGTGGGGCTGAGAGAACTCTTTCCAGAACTGATCTTTCAAGAACAGCTCTGACAGAACTATGGCTTGCCCAAGGTCATCCAGCAGCTGCAAGTGGAGGAGTTGGGAATCAAACCCAGTTCTCCCAGATTAGAGTCCGCACACAACCATTACACCAAACTGGCTCACCATTAGCATACTCAGTTCTGTCACATACGCAGTTCTGTCACCTTTTCCTACTGTAACCTGCCTTTTAGACTCCCTGCCTTCCTTGAAATTTGCTCCTGAATCCTTTCCTGTTTTTGAATGCCCAGGCTAGAACTGCAGGTGCAGTCTCGCCCAGTGTTGAGTATTGCTTCTGTATCATTGGACCTGATGGTTTTAAAGCTGCTTAGGACTTCTTGGGTACAAAGTGTGATGTGTGAAAAAAACAGACAGGAGGAGATGACAAGAGCCACATGATGGCATTACAGATGCAGGTTTGGCAGGATTCTGTTTACCTCAGACATTTTGACACGTCCTTCCACAAAGGAACAGTCAGCAGCATTGTGGGTACAGATGTGACGATATTTGCACCAGTGGCAAGGGAAGGACCCATTCACACAAGACAGGCAGCTACAAGAGAAAAGAAAAAAGCCACATGAATATTTACAGATGCATCTCACATAGCTGGGGCTTGCTCTTTTTTCTGAAGACAGAGGATCCCAATATTCTTTGTGGTTTGAGACGACTTTTCCATAAGTCCAATGCAACAGTTCATGGGGCAGAAAAAGTTGGACACCACAGGGGAATATCAGGGAAGGACAAGAATTAGAAAGGACAATAATGGTGAGGTTATTTTGTACTGTTTAACATCCCTGTGTAAAGGAAGAATGGATTCACAAGCATTCTGATATGGCCATACTGTAAACATTACCCCAGCTCTTCTCACAAGTGTGTGTGAGGGGGAGCAAAGCGTTTGACTTTTTTTGTACCTGAGCCACAAGATGGCGCCAGTGGAAACATTTTCCCCTAGGATCAACAATGAAGAACTGGGAGAAATGCCAAAGATTTGAATGTCCCATACAGGATCATCCATGACATTCTCTGCAGCACTGTGTCCTTAGCCCCATGCTGGAGCAAATTAGGTCAGTGCTGAATCAAAGATCAGAGCATCCCCGGGGGGTCTGAGGCACCACCTCCAGAGGTTGCATAAACAGATTTGACAAACGTCACATCTTAAAACTTGCATTCCTCAAGCCTTGTGCCAACCGCCTTCTCTTCCTCCCACATTAGGCCCCACAATGCATTCCATGTGGTCAAGCTCCCCTCCCCCCATGACCTCTCCACACTGCGGGGGTCCTTTCCTCACTACCCATTTCTGTGTGGGTTGAATCACAGACTTTGTGAGCTTTATTTTTGGATTTCAGAGAAGGCAGTTTTAATGAACAGAAGGCAAAACAAGAACCCTCCATTGTGGGAAACAAACTCCTTGGGTTTTAATTCAGAGTCATTCATAGGGAAAATGACACAATTACTCAAAGCTGGGTCAGATTAGCATTTCAAGACTGTAATGCCTTTCATTTGGTCACACAGCCACATTTGCAAGCCCTTCTCTAACTTCCTGTGCTACCCACTCAGGCCCTTTATGGGAATGTTCTGTACCTCCCTTCTCCCTACTTTTCTCTCTGTGTACACTTGCATACCTTTCTCCTGTTGACAGTGTATCTGTGTATCCTGACCAGTAAACACCCTTTCCTCAGCTCTTACACTCCCTGGCCAGCAGTTGCAAACAAGGCCCATACTTTGTGTTTGTGTGTGACTTCTAGCTACCCCTAGTAGTGTTCGGACGTTTCAGAGAGGTGGCTTACTATTGCCTGCTTCTGCATGCCGAGCCCTGGTATTCCTTGGAGGTCTCCCTTCCAAATACTTTCCAGGGTCAACACTGCTTAGCTTTAGAGATCTCAAGAGATCGGGCTTGCCTGGGCTATCCAGGTCAGGGCTACAAGGTCCATATTTTGGACTGTGCAACAGTTGAAGGAGCTGTGGAAGCAAGAACTCTTCTCCGGATTTGCTCACATTTGAGCTGAGACACAGACTAAGAGCCCCTTAAGGCCCTCCTTCTCAAAGCGAACAGCAACAGAGGTTTTGACAAAGCCCTCTCCTTATGTGCTTCAGATCTTGCTCCCATTTATCTCTGTCGTGCTCTGGGCTATCAGGACCTGGTTGTAGATGGGCAAAAGCAAATAAATACAACGCAAAATGTCCACATTTAAAATTCTGGATTGCTTCAGAGCCAATATAAATATTTTCCTTAGGCCTAATCGCCATGTTTTATTGCTTTTCACACATTATAAAAGTGGTTTCCTGAACGGCCATGTTTAGCCAGTCTAAGTCTGAACTTGTGACACATATTAAGATGGGAATTGTCCCTCCACCCCACGTCTCACCCAGTTTAGCCTTCGTTTAGACCTCAATTTCTGTCACCATTCATGTGTTTCAGAATCCATGTACTGAAGACAGCCCTGTTAACATTAAGGCAAACACAACTCAATCCTACACATCATCAAGATATTAGTGAACTGGTTAAGTAGGTGTTCTGTCCTAAAGCATCTTAATTAATAGACAACAGTCCTGGCCAGCACAGGACTCCTTAAGGATCATGCACAGTTATAAAAAATGTTTCTGTTCAGGCCTCTACATGAAGCATCTCTTAGGCATCGCATATGTTTACCTAGGACATCCACAGTGCAATCCTAAACAGAGTTGCACCCTTCTAAGGCCATTGACTTTAGCAGACACAGAAGGGTGTAACTTTGCTTAGGAACACACAGTCAGTCTCTATACTCCACACTGTCCCGATGCTTAACCCCTAGTGGTAGTCCTATCCTAAATGCACTGCAGACATGGACCGATGTACTGCCAACAGACTGAGCCTCACCTAAGCTGTGATGCAATGCCACATCCGCCTCTTCTTCTTTTTTTTTAGTGGTCCTTTCCACACCATTTCTGTGTTAAAGCATCAAGCTACAGGACAAGCCACTGGATATACACATTTAAAGTTCTTCCATAATACTGTTGTAATTTCCACGTCATCGCAAGCTACATCAACAGCATTCCCAATGTGAAATGCAAGCCTGCCCCAGAAACACAAACCCAGTCTTCAGTCCTGCAGTATCTACGTACAAGCAACAAAACAAAGAGTCTCTTTTTTCCCCCTTTTGTTTTCAAAGCAGTAGTGGCTTACTTTGTAACCCTAGTGGTAGCAAAATGCACTGCTAAGCCAGAAATGCCTAACCCAAAGACAACCCAGTAATATCGCCAGCCCCCAGAGTCATATTACTTTGGCACAGGCATCTAAGAAAATATACAAACAAAATCAGCATTTTGCACAAAAGCCTCCCATATGAAAATGAAGCTATAAAGTCACAGTGTACAAACCCCTAAGTCCTTTCTCTTCTTTAGTGAGCACCTCTTGGAAAGACATTCTGGGAAGATCTCCACATTTAAAAAAACAAACAAACCCTCAGAGAAGCCACTACTAAATTAAACTAGGAAGTTCCATATCCTCATGCTTCTGCATTGCCTTTACCTTTGCCTTTTGGTTCAACATGTTAAAATCTCTTCCAGTTTTCACACATACACACACACACACACACACACACTCCCCAGTTCAAAATTCAGCAGCTGAAACTTTCCCCACTGTTCCACCTTTGTAGTGTTGAATTTCTGCTACTTATGCTACTGCTGGACTGAAATAGTTTGTTCTAATTGTGTTCTGTTTCCAGTTGCCAGTCACTCGGGAGGACCTTAAGGGTCTTAGCAGGCACAAGCTAGCTCACAGCAGGCCATTCACACATCCCCTCTACCTCTTCAAGAGTCAATAAGACTACTTTGGAAAGAACTGGAACCAATTCACATGGTGAAACTGCAGCAGTGCAAATGTACACTGAGCCCCTTTGAGTTGAGCTGGGGTCATGGAAAAGCCCTCAGGAGACTATTTCACCACCAGCCATAACTATTGTCTACAAACCACAACACAGCAGTCAACTCAGGCCGTGCAACTTCCCTGTAGTTTAGTCAGTTTGGATTGAGCTGCTTCTCACACAGCACTATCATCAACACAATGCATTCAGAGGACCTGGGCGCTTACTTCTCTGCCATCCTTGCGTCAGTGCAGCGTTAACCAACAGTGTTATTCTGAATTGTAAAAGGCATGTTGTCTCGAGGCCTCCAGAAATAAATAGCAGGCATTTCAAAAGCTTGCAGAGATCAATTTGCTCAACATTTTGTGGATAAAATTGCTCTTAAGATGTAACTTGGATGCCACATTGTAGATGTCTTGAATGTTCCCGAGGTATGGATTCTTTCCAATCGGAAAGGAGGCCATGGACAGAATACCCGGAGGCCAAAGGACTACTGAATGCTTATGGGACTCATGTCTGTCATGGTTAATTAAATCTGCAAGAGGTGGGGAGCAATGCTCCCTCTAAGCTGTGGAGTCTTGTGAGCAAAAATTCTACTTTGTGAGCTACCAGCATTAACGTTGTGAGCAAGCAATTTGGCTGCTGCATAAATTAGTTTGCTCTGGAGCCATCCTCCCTGAGCTAAGACAGAAATGTGTGAGCTGGAGGCTAAAAAACTGTGAGTTAGCTCAAACTAACTCAGTGGGAACACTGGTGGGGAGTCCTATGGATCACAAATATCATTCATACATCTTTGATAGAAAGGTCAGTTCCTCCCTTTTCTAAAGAAACCGTTGTTAGGCCTTGACTGAAAAATAATCAGCTTCGGGTCCAGCTGACTTGAACAAAGATGAACTGGTATTTAACCTGCCATTTTTGAGCAAGGTCTTGGACAAGCCTGTGGCCATGCAGCTCCAGGCATTTCTGGAGGTATGACTGTCTTGATCTCTTTAAGATCTAGCTTTTGCCCAGATCAGAGTACAGAAACAGCTTCGCTCACTCTGATTTATGCCAGGACACCAGGATAGCCATGTCAGAGAAATCTGATTGGAAGAAACTGGTATGAAGGCTTTCTTAGCAGCCACTCCTACTCTTTGGAACTCCCCCATTGCACTGTGGACATTACCTTTTTTAGAGGTAATCAACTGAAAATTTGGGGAGGGGGGGATCCAGAAGGCAACAAAACAGGATAAAAACATGTGACGGTTTTCTTCATTACATTTTATCCCCAAAATGTGTAAGTTTAAATGGCTGCTATGATCTGTTTTTCATTTTCTTGTATGGATTCTATTGTAAAGCCTCCTTCACTATTCATTTTTAAACAGAAAGGTGGGGTACAAATTTTCTCAGAAATAAAAACACAGATATGTACAAGAGACCTGTTCATCTCCCCAATCTAGGCATGGGAATTGTGACTCAGTCCACCTAAGGAGGAAGGAAGTCTGTAAAACTTTTCAGCTAGCAGAACACTCTCTTCCCTGGTCCACTGCGAAGACCTCAGTGACCCAATAATGTATTGCTTCAAGTTCCATGCACTGTTAACTACATATAGCAGCTTTTCATAGCTGAAAATACCCAAACAATTAATAGGCAGCTTGCTGGAAGTCATTCCCACATTTCATTTACGTTTTTATTTCCAAACAAAAGGCCAGTACATGCAAATATATGTACTGAGACACTCTTTATGCAATTGGGGGTGGGAGTGGAACCAATGTGAACACAACCAAAGAATGTATTTGAATAGCTCAATTTGCACCATTATGAAGGAAGGATACCACTGATTACCATAGTATATGAGGCAAAATATTGCAATGGGTAGGATGTGAAGGAGTAAAACATCCAGCTTTGAAGCAAAAGAAGCAAGGCTGGTAGGATACAAAGAGTCTGTATCTCACACATATTGTCTCTCCTGCTTTCTTCTATTGTGAGATGTAGCACACGGCCCCTTAACCATTAGTTTGGCAGGCACTGTATCAGCATGAAGCAGCAAGCCATCAGAGAAACTTTAAATAGCATATCGGAACAGAAACATTGACAGAATCAGGCCTTTTGCTGGGATAATATATTAAAAATTAGGTTTATTCCTTCTCTCTCCCTCTCTCTTTTCCCTTTCACCATCATCTGAAAATTACAATGTTTTAATACATAAATAATTACCTTGCAGCAGACAAATTATAAAAAGACTTGCTATATTATGTGATGCTAATACACAGAACGAGAAAAGTGACAAGTGCTGTACATACAGTCTGTCACTGGCATTGTGTGAGGGCTGTTCAAATGGTACACCACACCTGGATTTCTACTCTGATAAGACCATGAACAAGCTTTAATGTGTGTGTGGAACCAAGGGCGTAGACTTTCCAATTTCCCGGGGGGGGCTGGGGCTGGGCCAGAGGCATTGCTGTGCTAGGTCCTTAAAAGAACCGAAGCCCAGTGACATCATAGGGAGGAGCCAGTGACATCACAGGCCATTGTCACTATTTATGGAGGCGGAGCCATGTAGGATTAGGAAGGGGCTCTCCAGAAATTTAGGAGGGCCTGGGAACCCTTGGGAGCCACCCTAGCCAGTTTGGTGTAGTGGTTAAGTGCACGGACTCTAATTTGGGAGAACCGGGTTTGATTCCCCACTCCTCCACTTGCACCTGGCTGGATGACCTTGGGCAAGCCATAGCTCTGATAACAGCTGTTCTTGAAAAAGAGCAGTTTCTGTCAAGAGCTCTCTCAGCCCCACCTACCTCACAGGGTGTCTGTTGTGGGGAGGGGAAGGGAAAGGAGTATGTAAGCCGCTCTGAGACTCCTTCAGGTAGTGAAGGGTGAGGTATAAATCCAATCTCTTCTCTTCTAGCCAGACCCCAACGACTCAGAAAAAAAGCACGGTATGGGCAAAATCCTCTACATAAAACCCTGGAGAACCACTGCCAGTCTGAGTAGACAATGATGGCACTGATGGACTGATGGTAGAGAGACCATGCTTTGTGTGCCAAAGGATAAAAGTTTAAACCTAGGAGGTCTAAGAGAACAGGTGCGGGAAAGGATCTTTCTCTGTTTGAGTCTCTGAGCTCATCTGCATCAGAGCAGACCATGCTGAAGTAGATGGACCAATGGCATGAAGACCAGTGTGGATTGAGGAGACCCGTGTTCAGATCTATATTTTGCATGGTGCTTACTCGGTGATACTGGGA
>NW_015164691.1:403292-416082 GCF_001447785.1 Gekko japonicus
AGGAGCCCCTTTCATCTGCTAACTGACACGTGCTCCACAGGTTTGGCTTTTAGGGAACGCAGCCACTTTTGGGGAGGGGAGGGCTCGGAAGTCAGCCGGAACACTTTTCAGCCCAAAAATAGCCCTGGAGAAGGGGAGGAGTCGCGCTGCATAGGCAGCGCGATTTTAGAGAGAATTCACTTGGTGGCGGGGCTTGCCGCCACCGCAATTTTGTTTGCTCCTGGGCTGCCGGTGCCAAAAGACCCCTGCCCCGGGGGAGGCTGAGCACCTTCCTCAAAATTTCGGTGGGGGCTGAGGCCCCGCCGCCCCCACGAAGATTACGCCTATGTGTGGAACCTCTTCTTCTTCCTTTATCAGATCAAGGTAATGAGAGAACTAGGGAGATGGAACCAGCAAAGAGCTCCCCTGTTACCTCCTGCTGATGGAGAATGAGTAAGCATACATACCTAAGGCCCGCTCCCCATCTCAATCTGGATAAAAGCTTGGTAGTCGAACCGTCATCTGAACAGACTCTAAGGTCTGTCTCACTTTGCTCTGAACATACAACCAAGAGCTAATCAGTCACAAATGAAAAGGCTCCACTTAAGTGGGGACCTGGTCTTATCAGCTAGGTCTCAGACTTCACTCGGCCTCCCTCCCGCCCAGGGAGAAGAAATAGCAGCTTATTCAAAATCTGAATACCTCTTTGTTCATTCAGTCATCTGTGCATGCTACTGCCTCATGTACAGAGTGCAACTGTGAAATCATGCTTGTCTCTGTGCCTGGAGGTTCCCAAAGCGACTGCCAGCAACTCTAAAGAGGTGCATTCAGTTCATGCGGGTACAGAGCTACATGTGATGTACCAAAGGATCTATAACCTCAGCTTTCTGCCTTCACTCATTCGTTGTGCTCACATGGTTGGTCTTAATGCAATCACTACCATCATGTGATTGAGAGGATTATGATGTGAAAGATATAATGTGACCCACCACCAAAGCCTGACATATCCTTAAACCAAAGAGACTGAATAGTTCTGGGTGAAAAAGTGTATGTATCCTACCAAGACCAAAAAAAGATCTGTCGGCCCTTTCATATACAGAGGAAATTAGACTTCAGAGTTACATCCCCATCTCTGAAATGAATCCGGGAAGCTCTTTCAGTTGGAGCTATCTCATTAAGCAGCCAGTACGCCTAAGCAGATATGGCTGCTGCGTCAATTAATAGCTACTGTTTTATTCTGAAAGTTTATCCTCACATTTTTAAAACAAATGCCAAGACCTTGGAGTACAGCATGCATCCGCCCAAGGGGGAAAAAATGGTGGGCTCAATTGTTCATATCCAAAAAAGGGGGAGCCCACTGAGAACCCTGCATTCTGCCGAAGCCCAAGAACAAAGCAAAATCCTCATCTTCCCATTAGATATGTCTTGTCCAAGGCTGGGCTTCACAGAACAGTTGCAGGTTGATCCTCTATATGCATGAGTCATTACTGACTGAGCTTCGGTGGCACGTTGTTTGGCAGCATGATGTGCCATCTGTGCCATTTCTCTTTCTTGGGGTCAGCAGAGTTTACTGTCATCACTTTTTTGCATAAACATTGTTCTCGGTAACTGGAAGGAATAACTCCTATTTCACAACCCACAGAACACGAGAGAAGAAAGTCCTTCCCCTGTCCAGCTGGTTCAAGACAGTCTAACACACTATTCAATCCTAGTATAAACATTATACAACCCAGCTCATGCACCATTGGCTACTCAAGATTGCTTCACTACCACCATCACTACCAAACGCCATTACCAGATCGCTAAGTAAGCAAAGCCAGAAGTTCAACAGTGCAAATGTAACTCAGCAAAGGGTGCCTGGGATTTACTGAGCATAAAAGGTTACATAAGGAGCACTGTTTTACCCCTCAACCACAAAATGGTACTCAAAGCCATATTTAGAACAGGAGCTGCTTGGATTGGAGCTTTTTGAAAAACACTTTCTATGGTCTTAGAGAAATGAAAATAATACCCACCAATTTTAATTGAATCTATTAGGGCCCCATGATATTTCCTTCAATTCTGCCATCATTATATGGGTTTCACAACACTGGAAATTGCTCTCTGTAACTGGAATTAATGATGAGTCATCCTTGCACTAATCTGAGGACAGGTTCATGTGATCTGGCAGCATTCGGGACATACGTGGTTTTCATGGAAGCAGCATGGCAAAACCCCTCCAAAGTCTCAAAGCTTCATGGGAGATTTTTTTTTTTAAAGGAAAGAACATGACGCCATCTAGTGTTACGAAAGTGGAAATAGTCCAACGTGTGCCAAGTTACAGCGTTGAAAGCACATTAAATAATGCTGAACAGACTATACAGCAAGAAGCCAAGACAGGAATGGTGATGTTACATTCAAACTCTCTCCTTCTAAGAGACCTTAACCATAAAAATAGTAACACTGCTTGGAGAATATCTAGCTGTCTCTACAGACAACAGATCATCATGAACGTAACAGAACAGCTATCTATATAACTATGAGGACAGTATCTAGAGGGGTTTTTAAGGACAGGTACTTCAATGGCAACAATACTCCTGAACAATATTTCAGTCCCACAAACTGCTAACCCAAAGCTAGCATGGCATAAGGTCGGAGTATCGGAACAGACTGGGGAGACCTGGGTTTACAAACTCACTCGGCCGAGAAGTTCAGGATTTGGGAGCTCTCTCTCGCAGCCTAACCTAGCTCACAGGGTTGTTGTTGCAAGGATAAAATGGAGGGAGGGACCATGTACACTGCCCTGAGCTCCTTAGAAGGGTGGGATAAAAAAAAATACACGGTCAGTAGGGAAATCCCTGGACGCTGCTCTGTGGAGCTGCGTCTGTTGCAGATAAGATTACTGGAGTGAAGCATCTCGCTAGTTTATAACCTGCTCAGGTTTACGGAGGCTCCTTTGACCCAGTAACCTCAATTACACAGACACAGGGTATCCTGGCATATGGTAATCCCCACTGCTTTGTTCTCTCTCATTTATCCACAGTTGAGCTCCAGCTTCCTCCGATGCCTGGCTACTTGCTCTGTCAGCCCTCACATATTCAACTGTGGCTGAATTTACAGTACAGACATGACAGGTACCAAAAAAAAAAAGTGTCAACAAGGACGAAAAATGGGATGTGTAACTGAAGTTAATGGGATTCCCCCTTCTCCCCCTCTCCAAGTCTTGACAAACTGCAGCAAGCTATAACTACTGGGAGAAATCCCTGCTGCCAAAGAAAACTCCACACAGCAGAGTCCACAGAATAGTGGTCTGTGAGATCAAAATAGTGTGAAAGTATGCATCCCAGCTTACTACAGCGCTAGTAAATCTTATCTCATATTCTGTTGACGGCGCACAATATGAATGGCAGAGAGAGTATTGTGACGGTGCTTTCAAGCCTATAAACACATAATGATTGGCAGCAAGTGCTAAGACTGGTAGCATTTTCTAGTTGCTCTGGCTGTGTGGCGCTCCCGCCCGCTCCGCAGGGGAGTCTCTACCCCCAGTCACCGTCCCGCAAAGAAGCTAGCCCCTCTGTAAAGGGGAACAAGAGATCTCAGAATGGGACCAGCTACCTGGTTACCACACCAAGGCAAACCTGCACCTGCAAGAGCCACTGGAGACGTCTGCCACGCCGCCTCTCTCTCTGACCGTTGGTCAGCCTTCCTCCGTCCTCTGCTCTGCTTCTCTTTCCTCCTCAGTCTCCCTTTCTGTTTCCCTTTCATCCTTCCCTCCACCCTGTCCCTCTCTCTCACTGGCTGCCGGGCCGTCCTTCATCGGTAGCCCCACCTCCCAATAAGAGCTCTGACGCTCTACCAGGTGCGGGGGCGTTCTGACCCCGCCTGAGGGACTGAGTGTGGAGGCCGTCGGGGCGCATTTACCCAGAGGGCCTCAGCAGCGGCAGCTCCAAGGGACCCGCCCTATTGTTGCGTACCGGGGGACGCGCTCTCTGAGGCAACTGTCGGGCCGTCTTCGTGTCGGGGCTTCTCCTGCTGCCCCTGACCTCTTGGTCGGCTGCGTCTTCGCCCGTTTCGGGGCCATAGGGCTTTCCTCTGGAGCTATTAACAGCTGAGGTAAGTGGGGGGTCATCAGGGGACGGATTGAATGGGGGCACATAGTGGAGAACCGGCCTGCCGGAGCCGGGACAGGCTAGTAAGTCTTTTTGACACAAAACCGATAAAAATATTCTGTCAATTTATTTTCTAAGAGACTGTGGGAACAAGCCTAAGCAGTTACTCCCAGGAAAGTGTCCTTAGGACTGCAGCCTAAGATAAGCAAAATGCACATGCCCACGCCTTCTGTGTCCCATGGCTAGTTCTCCTATACTACACAATGGCTCATTTGGTCCAAAAACAGGGTTACTGAAAACTCCAGCCTGGAAAATTACTGGAAATTTGGAGACAGTGCTTGGGGAGGGAGCTCAGCAGGGATGCTGTTTCATGTCCTGTGATGTCACACCCAGGTCAAAAGTAAGTTCCTGCAACTCCTCCCCTTCCTGCGAAGTTACTTTCTCCCACCAAAAAAGTAAATTCCCCATCTCATAATCACTTCTCCCTGCCTTTTTCTCCCACCTTTTAGTTGTTGTTGTGCAGTCGCACAGTCGAGTCCTTACTTCACTTGTAAACTTCTGTATGTGTTTGTTCCATGTGTCACGCTAATCCTTTCATCTCAAATGATTAGGTCCAAGGATTTTTAAGGCTCCTTTTCAGCTTAAGCAAAGTTTGATTGGTCATCTGGAAACAATCTTAGAATTCAAGAACTGTTCAGACTTTTTCTTTTGGGTTCCTTTGCACAAAAAGGAAGGAAACCAAATGTGGAGACTTCAGTGATTTCAGCGAACCATGGGCACAAGTGGAGAACTATGCTGGCGTGGATTGAATCATCCTTTTCAAGTATGGGGGGGGGGGTGTACTGAAACCAGGACTCTCAACCAGTTACAGAACTTTTAATCATCATGTTAATTGATTTTAAACATAGTTGCATATTTTGAGATACTGAAACGGCATACAGTTTTGTAAACAAAAACTACTGTTCATCCAGGGAAGGAAAGGCCTCAGTGATGAACAGTTCTTAACACCGATTAATCTGCTAAAGCCCTAGTTGATTAATTTACCAATTAAACCGATTAAAGCTTGGAACACTCATTTCCCTAAGCAAGATCCATGTGCCCCTGTGGCAGGACATCAATAATTGATCATTACAACAAATATTTACATATCTTAAACAAATGTATACACAGCACAGCAAGTGTGTGGTGAATGGTAAAAGTCAGTAGCATTCTAGCACTTACCAATGGCCTATTTTGCAAATACAAGGATTAAAAGAATTCAGAAAGGCAACCCTCCTGTGTCTACAGCACACTCTGGAAAGGCCTACAAGTCTACAGCCAAAATCATCTCATGCTACGTAGCATGCATTAACTGTCCTCTCACAGAGAGAGAGACAGACAGACAGATCATGCTTACATTTAAATGCTTATGGCCTGGGAAACCAGTCCACTTGCTTTTCTTATCTCCAGCTTTAGAAGCTGAGAGCTCTTCAGTGCTCAGTGCAGAGTAAGAACAAAACAGGAATCCACCCGGGTGAGATACGCAAGTCTATGCCGGGAAGCAAGCAAAGGGAGGGAAATAAAATAGAGGGGGGGGGGGTGCAAAAGTCTTTGAAAGCTAACTTGGAAGAAAGAACAAGGACACAAGAGGAAGGCAAAAAGCATGGGGGAATAATCCGAGTATTTTACATAAGCAATTTCAGTTCTGTCATACTGGGTGCTACAAAGAATTTCTAATGGAGGGGGGAGTCTTTGCCTGAAGCAACACACTTTTATACCAGCTGAGCCTAGAAGGAAGAAGAGATATGGAGTGAATTCAGAGAGGACAATGGGGGCCAGTACTATTACGTGCATATGCTGAACAAGAGGGGAAGGACTGGAAAGGAAAATTACATACATGATCCACACTGATGGGGAAAGCATCTGCCTACACAAAGAGGCACCATCTTTAAGGCTGTACCACAGCAGCATTCCATTGTATCTTCCATGTAGCGGGAGGTGGGTTTGAATGCCACCTTATTTTTTTCAGGTGTTTAAAAAGAAATAAATATTGCCCTGACCTGGATAGCCCAGGCAAGCCCAATCTTGTCAGATCTTGGAAACTAAGCAGGGCCGACCTTGGCAAGTATTTGGATGGGAGACCTCCAGAGAATACCAGGGCCAGGAGGCCAGAGGCAGGCTATCAAGCCACTTCTCTGAATGTCCTCTGTGCCCCAGTAGGAGTTGCCAGAGGTCTGGGCATGTGCATGCATGCACACACACAAATGCAAAAATACCCCAAAAAGTAATAAATATTATTATATTTTCTGCTCCCACTAATTTTTATAGATGGTGGACAAAGGCTTTTATAAGCCTTAAGAATGGCATGAATCAGCAGAATGACCAGGACTCATCCCTTCAGGAAATATTCAGGTGATGTGTATGAATTTGGATGGATACCTGCTAGAATAGATCATAGTGGAGGATTTGCCCATGTCATTAGAAAGCAGGAAAAGATTAGCTGCTATGCTGAGCACAGCTCAGAATAAGGGCCCACACAATCTAGAACCCCCTGGTAGGTGTGGTTACAGAGGAAGATGGGCAAAGACAAGTAAGTACCATGGTGTGACTTTTACTTTGCTTTATCATTAACTTTTATTATTTATATAGCATCAATCTATCTTCAGGCTAGCTCAATCTCGTCAGACCTTGGAAGCTAAACAGGGTTGGCCCCAGCTAGTATTTGAATGGGAGACCTCCAAGGATTATCAGGGTTGTGATGTGGAAGATGGCAACAGCAAACCATCTCTGAACGTCTCTTGCCTTGAAAACCCTACAGGGTCACCATAAATCAGCTGTAACTTCAAGGCAAAAAAAATATCTTCATTTGACTTTACAGAGAAACATAAAATGAACAAACAAACAAGGGTTTTGCCATGAGGAAGTAGCAACAAGCCACTTCACCAATAGAAAAGAGGAACCATGCCTAGTTTGCTAACTACAAAGGGTTCCCTTCGAGTTCCCTACAGAAGGGATTTCATAATGGATTGGGATCTAAACCACAAGGCTATAACTAAAGATGTCCTTCCTGAAAATACCATTGTGGTTATCACCACATGAAGCACATTTTAGAAAAGAAATGACAGGTTCAAATAAACAGTTAACATTGTGATGTGTTACAATTGTGATAAGGTGCATACAAATTAAAATCTAGAGAAGACTTAATGGAAGACTTTATTTCTATATATGACTACAGCAGCAAGGATACTATAACGCACAGAAATGGACGACAATACCTACAACAGACAAATGGTTGGAGAAGATGTTGGACTTTGCAACAATGGCTAAACTCACTGCATTGGTGAGGAAAAAGGCAACTGGACTGTTTATTACAGATTGGAAACCCCTGATAGACTTTTTGCAGGAAAACAACAATAATGATTTGATGAATTGTGGTTCTGATTAAGATATTAAGATACAAAAAGAGTTCTTTATTCTATATAGAGAGCAAGGGAAAACTCTGTAATCAAACATATTTGTAGAGAAAATCGGGGGATTATTAGGAAGGGTATTGAAAACAGATCAGCCAATATCATAATGCCGCTATATAAATCAATGGTGCGACCTCATTTGGAATACTGTGTGCAGTTCCGGTCACCACACCTTAAAAAGGATATTATAGCTTTGGAAAAAGTGCAGAAAAGGACAACTCGAATGATAAAAGAGTTGGAACACTTTCCCTATGAGGAAAGGTTAAAGCGCTTAGGGCTCTTTAGCTTGGAGAAACGATGACTGAGGGGTGACATGATTGAGGTTTATAAGATTATGCATGGGATAGAGCAGGTAGAGAAAGAAGTACTTTTCTCCCTTTCTCACAATGCAAGAACTCATGGGCACTCAATTATATTGCTGAGCGGTCAGGTTAGAACGGATAAAAGGAAGTACTTCTTCACCCAAAGAGTGATTAACACATGGAATTCACTGCCACAGGAAGTGGTGGCGGCTACAAGGATGGACGGCTTCAAAAGGAAATTAGATAAGCATATGGAGCAGGGGTCCATCAGTGGCTATTAGCCACAAGGTATAGATAGGGACTCTGGGACAAGTGATGCTCTGTCATCTTGGTGCTTGGGGGGGGGGCAACAGTGGGAGGGCTTCTAATGTCCTGGCCCCACTGCTGGACCTCCTGATGGCACCTGGTATTTTTGGCCACTGTGTGACAGAGTGTTGGACTGGATGGGCCTTTGGCCTGATCCAACATTGGCGTCTCTTATGTTCTTACGTTATGTTCTCTTATTTTATGTATGTTTTCTTTTATTTTCTGAATAAAAACTTAAAATTCTAAAGTTAAAAAAAAAGAACTGAAGATGTCCTTCTACTTTTGAACAGTTAGGCTTGAGTCCAGTAGCAACTTACAGACCAACAAGAGTTTCAGGGTGTAGGTTTCTGAGAGTTAAAGCTCCCTGAAACTCTTGTTGGTCTTGTTGTGTAAAATGTGATTTTATTGTTATTGTTATAGACTGTTTTAGACGTATCGTTTTATTGGTTTTAATGTTGTAAGCCGCCCTGAGCCGCTTCGGCGGGAGGGCGGGATAAAAATCTAAATAACAACAACAACAACAACAATAATAATAATAATAATAAAGTGCTACTGGACTCAAGCCTAAGTGTTCTGAAAAGGCCCTCTGAAACTGTCTTCCATTCCTGAAAGGACTTCCTTCTGCTCATCGAAATATCCCTTCTGCTAACAGAACAATTTCTTCTGTGAGCCAGAGGACTCCTTCAGCTCGTGGAAAGGCACACTGGATCCAACTACATGGTTTGGGTCCAGCCCACTCTTTCATGAACATATAAAGGATGCAAGGTCAAGGTTGTGAATTGTGCTAAAAATGAATATACCTGATCAAAGTAAAGCAGCCTATACTGCAGCAGATTGTGACAAGAAATAGTGAAAGAGGGGAAGCATGGCTATTTTCCCAAATGACGTTTAAATTGGCTTTTGTATTTCCTATGCCTGAGTAAAAACCTACATGAACTAAATTAACATACCTTCAAATTTTGAGCATTCATTTTCTCTCCTGAATTTTACACCATTCACAAGTGACAATTTCACACTAAACAGTATTCTCAGTGATGCTTCAGTCTTTGCCTGGAGGTTATGCAGAATCAGCCCTTTGGGACCTCAAGATCTGTAGGGTAAGTGCTTCAATTCATGTGTGTTCTGTGTTTTAATAATAAACATACCAGGATCACATCTGAGCTGAAAGAGCTACCCATGGGGATGGAAAACACCACCACTGATTACCAAGGGGTTTTGCTTTAAACCAGCATGGTCAGTTTCCATTTGGAGTTTGCTGGCCAACCACATCAGCTCTGCCAAAGTGTCAGGCAATATGAAGGGCAACAAATAAAACAAATTACGGGCATTTTACCCCACTGGGAGTAGTAGCGACTCTCATGTTATCAGAACCTATGAGTATGCTGATATGGGATTAGTGAGGTACGTAGCAGGTCAGGAGTAACTGCCACTGTTAGGAAAGCTTGCAGAATATGTTTCCGTTTTCCAATAAGCACAAAACACTAATTTCTATACAATGCATGGAAAAGGCAACACAGACGTTTGGGGCAGGCACTGAGAATAGCCTTTGCAGCAAGACCAGAGTGAGGCCCTTCATAAATGAGCAACAATGCCTGTCCGAGCCTTCTTGATACTGCCGAACAGCGCTCACCCCTGTAGCAGTGCATTAAGATCTGACTTGCCTAATGAAGACATTCTAACAAAAGCTTGACCTGTGGGTCAGAGATGTTCAATTCAAATGCAGCAGCTTTTGTCATCCCTGAATTTAGAGGCAGCTAACTTCCTTGTTACCAGCATCCCCTCTCCCTTTGGCTTCTTTTCCAAGACGTGACTTTTGAAAACAAGTTTATTTTTTTCCCCTTGGGGGCCTATTTTTCTGCCTCTTCGGTGCATGAATACCAACGTCATCCCTTCTATTTCTATTCTATAGCAAGGATGTGCAAATGACCGCCCAAGGGCCACATTTAGCCCACATACCTCCCTGCATCAAGTGGGAAGTGGCAGTATTCATCACATGCTGCCATTGGCTTGGCAACGCAAGTGAAAGACAGTCATGCAGAAGCATCTATGGTATCCCCCCACGTACTTTGCATTGTAAGAAGTGTCTGCAGGTTCTTCAACACGGGCACCATTCAAGTCCTGGGTGGGGGGGCACATGTCATCACTTTCGCCTTAAGCAGTTTGGCTAAAATCTGTCCCTTCCCCCTGTTAAAGAATCTCGGCATTGCTATCCAGTAAGCATTCTGTATACATGTTTTATTCTAAGCAGCCTGGAGTGTTGTGGAGGGGGACAAGTAAAAAATGATGGGCTCGAATCCTATGGAGGACAAGCTGAGCTGCAATCCACACACATCATGAAGAGCAACTTCCCTGCCTCCCCTCTCCTGCTACAGTCTTCTCTGACCCTTGAACCTGTGCCTCCACGGAACACTACGGGGTCAAAGTGGAGGGGAATCAGCAAACACTGCCCTCTGCCTCTTCCCTGAGCAGAAGTAACTGGTGCAAACAGAAAATGAATAGCTCAAAGTGAAAGGCAGGTTATGATTCGAGCCAACATTTTAAATATATGCAAGGTCTCGTGCTCTCCAGTTTGGTGATTACCGATCTATGCCAAATATGCCCATCATTTCCATAACAGAGTTACCATAAAGGCAGACAGCACTGTGTATTTGGCTATTTAATTAATTAATTATTGTATGGCCTTCTGTGTAGTATAGCCAGGAGATCCTAAGGTTGCCTGGCAACCAGAGTTCTAGCTCTTTTAGTGTTATGTACCACTAGGTGGCAAGCTAGACTTGTTTTTAAGGCAAAAGACATTTCAGAGGTGACCTGCCATTGCCTGCCTCTGAATCACGCCCCTGGAATTCCTTGGAGGTTGACCATCCAAATACTAGCCAGGGCCGACCCTGCTTAGCTTCCAAGATCAGGCTAGCCTAGGGTATCCAGGTCAGGGCTAGTGTATTTGGTAATGGTGAGCAACAGAAACAAACAAAAACATTCTTCAGTTGTCAGAGACAAGAAAAAAATGATCCCCTCACCAATGGGGAAAAAAATCTAAAGAAACATTGGTGTCTATTGTGTGCACATTTTCAACATTCTGGAGAACATCCTGATCAGGAAACTTAGGTGTTCAATAAAGAAGATCATGCCACCTTCATCATCAAATTTTGGAGGAGTGGTTAATAAGGGTATCAGAGCTGTGTCAGGTGGCCTTGGAACAAATTTCACTAATTTATTTATTTAAAACATTTCTATGCTGGCTTTCCACCCAATGCAGGATCCTCAAGGCAGTGAACATGGAAACAAAACATTAAAATATTTCTGACCTCTGAAAGCATTTAAAATGCAAATAATATATCTATTTATATAAATTATATAATTTATATATTTAAAATGTTTATTCACCACCTTCTTCTCCTTAATGGAGCTCAAGATGGCTTAAAACATAAATAAAACACACACATGCATATATAATATGATTAAATACAAGAATATAGAACACATAAAACATATAAACAGACATAACCAATGAGGAGAATAATAAGAGTTAAGGAATGTCAAACAAAGCAAAAAAAAAAGTCTTCACCCACTGGCAGAAGACAATGATAGAGTGAGATTCATTAATCTTCCTGGGGAGGGAGGTCCAAAGTTTTGGAACCACAACCAAGAATGCTTTTTCTTAGATTGCCACCCCTTTATCCCTCATATGGCGGAGGCACCTAAAGCAAAGCCTCCAATGGCAACTGGGGTGTATGGGTAGGTTCATATGGGAGTAGATGGGCCACAAGCCATATACTGATAATGCTGGCCACAAGCCATATAGGACTTGAATTGGGGCTGGACGCAATTAGTCCCTATGGCCAACTCCAGTCAGCCTTCTCCACTGAAAGTACTGAGAGCTGGTATGGTATAGTGGTTAAGAGAGTGTTGGACTAGTACTTGGAAGACCCATGTTCCAATCCCCGCTCTACCCTGGAAGCTTGCTGGGTGACTTTGGGCCAGTCATACTCTCTCAGCCTAACCTACTTCACAAGATTGTTGTAAGAATAAAACGGAGGAGAAGAGAATAATGTAAGTTGTTTTGGGTCACTACTGAGGAGAAAGGCAGGTTGTAGATGAATTAAATATAAAATAAATAAATACTTAGACTGAGGGCAGGGAATGATTATTAAACTCTTCCCTTGGAGGTATTTACTTCTTTAATTGCAGGAACTTAATTTTTACCTATCCTCACTCCATCTCTATTCCAAACCATAAACACAACCAGATAACTGAAAGACTAGAGAGTCCGTGTGACAGTTCTGTACCTCGTGAGCTACAAGTCAAAGCAGAAGAAGAAAAAAATCTCAGGCACCATTTTGAAGGTTGCCTAGCAACCCCCATAAATCATGCCATTTAAACCATGCCATTTAAAGGCAGTGGGGGAAGGCAGACATGAACGTTTAGAAATTATACAACTTGGGCCATTTGTAGAATGTATAGATGGAAATAACCTTTCAAGACCATTCCTATACTGCGGTGCAAAGCCCAGAGTGTGGGCAACCTTCCACATAATGTAGTGGGAAAGGAAAACCTGAGCAGAGCTATGGCTGGCTTTTGGAAGGGCCACAGAAGGTTCTGTAGCCATTGTGGGTAAAATCCAACTATATACTCTTGAGTACAGACTTTAAACTATTATTATAATGAG
>NW_015164691.1:416117-462281 GCF_001447785.1 Gekko japonicus
GAAGGAAGGAAGGAAGGAAGGAAGGAAGGAAGGAAGGAAGGAAGGAAGGAAGGAAGGAAGGAAGGAAACAGTGAGACAGTGCTCATCTACTCCAGACTCACATCTTACCCTGAGTTCACTGAACAGTAGCTGTTCTTTAATTGATGAAATTCTTTTATAAGAAGGGGGGGGGGAAGCTCGACCATATCTAACCAGGCAGCATATAATTATCATGTCCTCATCACACAAAAAGGCTTTCATGATGGGCTTTACAGAACATCTTGTGTGCCAAACTACACAAATCATGACAGCTGATATCTCTTCTAACAGGTTTTACCTAAAGAATACCAGTTAGATCATTTTCCACACATTTCCTAGATGTAGCATCACTTTGGACTTGTGGAATAACCTTGTCAACAGGAAACAATGCGTTGGTGGGAACTGGATAATCTGTATTGAGAGGTGTTATCAGAGTCCATTGCTTGTGTCATGGCAATTCCTTTCACTGAATGGCACAATGTAAGACAGGAGACCTAGTCCATCTCCAGTCTTCTTCCTTGATAGACTATGGAGAATATGCTAAAAAAAAAGCTGGATATCCCTGGATACCTGCATGAGCTCTGCATCTCAGTAAACAGCAGGCTATACCAGGACTTTATGTAATGTCTCAGCCAGCATCTTTCTCTTCCTATTTTTTAAAATAACATCTAGCCTGAAAAAGAGTTCTGTAGCATTCAAAAGCTTGCACCTGTTAAGAGTCATTTGGCTGGTCATCAGAAAAGGTGTTATGTGGATCATGTTATGGGAATATTGGCAAGCTAAAAAACAAAACAGAGCAACCTCATAGAGTATTTATGCAACCCAGCTGTAACCCCATACTCTATTGACAGTACATTTAGCAATCAAACCTCTCCCTGTCCTTTATTTGATAGCTGGAGATGGTTTTGAACAGGCACCATCACAAAACCTCTTCTCTGCACACTTATCAGTATCATTTTGTTTCTAGAAGCGATCCCACAAACCAGATATCAATTCAAATGGAACTTCCAGCTGTTTGGTGTTGTGCAAAAATGAGTAGGCTCAATGGTCAACTACCATAAAAAGAAATGGGGTTTGAGACTGTTTGTGAAAGGTGACCCTCAAGGAGGCTGTAATGGAACTAGATAGTTGTGCAAAGTCCTCCATTTTGAGGAAGAAGACCAACAGGACAAGATCACAGGTAGTGGTCAACCATCAGGCCTCCCAAAACAACTAGATATTGGTAGGGCTGCCAAGCCACCAGTGGGGGAGGGCCATCCTCCACCCACAAGTCCAGTTGTCTGTCGCTGCTGCAAGAAGCGGAGGGAGAAGACTTATGGGGGGGGGGAAGCAGCTTCATGTACTTATCAGAAATTGATAAGGGAAATGACAAAGATATCTCTAGGAATTGCCAGAAACTCTGGTTTTACCATGGAGTTCCTGGTGACTCCTAGAGAGCTTCCCATGTCACTTCATGTATCAACTTATGGTAAGTACATGAAGCTGTATCTGTATATTTTTTTTTAAAAAAAAATCATCCTCAATGCTGTGCTCCCTCCCCTACAACCTTCCTGCCAGTTGCCAGGTAGTGCCTGGCAATCCTAGCTATTGGACAGAATTAGTAACATGACTGAGTGAAGTTGCGTAAGTGCTGAATGGCAACTTAAGTAATAGGATGCTTAAATCAACAGGGTGAAGCAAAATCTTAAAAATAAAATTTTCTTTAATTAGTGAAGTGCTGTAGTCTCTGGTTTCCTTCTTCAATGATCCATACTCTCTAGGGCAGTGGCCTCATCACCCACGGGTCTTGGGGCATAATTCATAATTAATTATCATTTTTAATAATTTCCCTTACATGCCCCATCTCCTGACAAGGATGACAGCTGTAAGGAAGCACATAAACAGTACAGTCTCCCAAGCACAATGCAAGATGGTAATTTTGCCATATGGCATCTAAATAGCTGGGGATTTTTGAACTTGTTACCTCTAATGTACTTGACTTCTGCTCTGTCGTCTCTGAGAAAACAGGGATGGATTGACCACTGGGAAAATCCTTGGGGGGCTAATGCCCCACCCCCACTGCTGGGGCCAGGTTACCTCAGTCCAAAGAAAGCAGCAAGCACAATCTGCCGTGGCGAGCTGGAGGTGCGGGAAAGTAGGCACCCAGCCTTGCCATGCCCCACCCAACATGGCAAAGGATACACCCCATACATCAACACACCCATCCTGGGATTGCTGCAGTGAGGGAGGCATCTACCCTGGCTGTGATGCAACCACCAGCCCCACCCCACCCCACAGCTTGCTCAGGGCTAGATGGGCAGACTCCCCCTCCCTCCTTTGCGGGGTGGCAGGTTGAGGTGAGGCCCTTTTCTAGTGCTATCACTCCCTAATCCATGCCCGGTACTGACTGCTCAGCTGTGCCAATCCTTGGTATAGATTAATGTTTTCAGTATCACTCTCTCTCTCTTTCTGTATCTCTCTGTCTCTATTACAGAACAGCATTCTCAGACATCTGCCAGAATCAGCCCTTGGAAATTTGCTAGAATCTATTCTGTGGGATCTCCTTCAGTTTCCAACAGTGCTGTAGTAAATACATCCTCCAAAATGCTAGAGCAAGAGAATGCAAAGCTATTTGATACACTATAAAGCCAGTCCTTTTTGCTAATGTATTTTCTCTGCATATGTTCTCTGTTTTTGTACCAGTTGGTACAAACTAACTGCACTAGCTTAGCGGAAGACCTCCACAAGTCAGTGAGATAGTTTTTCTGGCTCTCTTTAAACATTTGAAAATTCCTTATAAACTATTCATTCTTGAGCAGAGAAGTGATTTAATGCATATACTCCTGGCTCCCAACCCAAGTGGAACTGCCCAGATGTAAAAGTTAAACGTAATGCACACTGATCAGAAAACTTCACAGAAGAACATTAGTTTCACTGAAAGCAGATTGCTCTTGATACTAGATTCATCAGCTTGATTTATAGATCCTCCTCTGCAGAATTATGAAACAGAAGTCTATTAAATCCAAAGATGTCTATTAGGTTGGCCTGCCCATAAATGTTGTTTAAATATATTGCATCATCTTGCATATTAATATCTTGCATTACATGCATTGTGACACATAGGTTCAGCTGTTAAAACCACATGGAATTTTTTCTTGCCCTGCATGTATTCTGCAATAGGCAAGTAAGTGGGATAATAGTGAGGAAATAAACTATTACTGTCAGAGGTCACAGGGACCCCAAGTATTCTATCAAGGACTCTGAAAAGCCACCTTTCAGGTATTAAACACCTTGTCTGAGAGTTTTAAGGCAGATTGCCAAGAACGTGTCTCCTAAATGCTAACATAATCAGTAAGCTGGAAAATGGTCATGTCAAAACATATCCAAGCAATATGTAGGACTTACAGGGCACAGAAAGATCAACATACATTTGCTGTCACAAACTTTTTATACATGCATAAAAGAACACACACAACATATATAGACAAAGCATACACAAATAATATGTGCTTCTATACATTGTTGATCTTTACATAGATGGGGGTATTGATTTTTGTTATTAGATTGTATAGTATCTTTTTTTTAAAGAATGTACAAGTCACCTTGGAAGTCTCTGTAATGGAAAGGGCACATATAAATGGTCTAATAATAAATGACTCCAGTGTTATTCAGGGAGCATAATAGTTCTATCCTAAATGGAGTTATACCCGTCTAATCCCATTGACTTCAACAGACATAGAAGGGTATAGCTCTGCTTAGGGCAACAGCACTAGCCTGTGGGTGGTTATAAACCATGACAATAACTTAATGAAATTTTCTTGTTCAGTAGATGTTACAGCTCCAGGTACCAGTTGCTGGAACAAACAAGAAGAGAGGACTGTCACCTTCATGGCCAGTTTGCAGGTTCTAAACAGAGTCTGCCTGACTGCTGATGGTACCAGAATGCTGGACCTGAAGATCACTGTTCTGCTCCATCGAGGCTGTTCTTATTTGTATGACCATCAGCTCTGGCACACCTAAAGCAATGGCACAGTGTCACTCCTGCTATACGCTGGTAGGATTATGAAACAGTGCTGGAAAATTCCAGGTATAAAATAACTTACAATTTGATTTTCCTCCACAAGATTATTTTTAGCTACGAAGCCAGACACTGAATACCTTACCCTGGAAAGCAGGCTAATGCATACTGTAGAGTTTACAAGCCTAGAGGAATTTTATGTTTCTTTGGTCTGTTTTTGTTCTTCTAAAAGACACAGAGTGTCTTGTCTGGCTGAAGCTACTGGTATTAGTCAACAGTGTCGGGAGAGACACAGAAAAGCGGTTGGCCTCAAAATGATTCCAGTTATCAAGAGGTGTACTTTTGCAAACAGAATGTAGTGCTGTTGGGTGACCTGACTGCCTGCAGCATTCCGTACATGGTGAAAAATCCTTCCTTTTTTAACAAAAAGGATGTTGCTCAATTGGCCTTCTTTGTTTATGAAGATCCTTAAAGCCAAACAGTAGCAAAAATACAAGGAAACAATACCCCCTCAAAAAAAGTTCCAATAAAAACAACTACAGTCTTCAATAGCTCTGCACGAGTTTATGTTCTATTAGCTTTATCCTAGCCCATAAATATTAATGCACCTATAATTTGCTTTTGTAAAAAATAAACCATCCCAAATTTAAAAAATCAGCCTGGCCATAAATCAGTCATGGATGTTGTTTGTCACAGGCTATTTTGGTGGTATTTTTTTTAATGTTATGAATACATTTACAAAAATTTAAAATAACATCTCTGTTTCTTCATCATGCTATACTGGAGCAAAATGTTACAAGAGGCTGTAATTAAAAAGGCAACCTTTATTTGTTTTGCAAAAATCACAGTTGCTCTTTTGGGAGAAAGGGTAAGGGAAGGTAAACAACGATGTGTACCTTACTTGTGCTAAAACTGATCTAATACTGTCAAACTCACACAAACATGAAAGAAGACTCAAGGAAAAACTCTCCTTGGAGAATGAAGGTGTGAGAGAAAGTCTAGCCTCAGAACTCTCACTGCCTTCTCCCCCCTTACCCCTCCCCCTACTCTCTCAGGAGCGAAGATCCGCTCTCTCAAGGAGCAGCGGGTGGTACTGATTTCCCAGTAGCAGACTTGGCATCACCTCCCTGTCAGGAAAAGCCTTGACGGAACTTTCCTTTGTGCATATTACAAACTCTGCTGCCCAGATCAGAGTCCTGAATGCTCCATCCCGCTGTCCAACTTTTATACCCTAGAGCATCCTCCTGGATACGGGCATCTTCCCAGCAGCCAAGTTACAGACCGCCCCCCCCCCCCGCAGGCTTCCTCCCTTCAGCTGCAGGCCCCAGCTAGTCCTGAAATACTGATTTTCACTACATCTTGGGCCTTTTGAGATTCTTGCATCTTCCTTTTAAAAGTTTAAACAGCTCATTGGGTATAAAGAATTGCCTTTGAAGAAGTTTTATGCAGTACAAGTTCAGACTACCTTTCTGATGGCTTGAATGTTATTTACTCTGCTGCTCAAATCTTTCTAACCCATGGAGCAGGAGGAGGAGGAGGAGGAGGAGGGAGGAGGAGGAGGAGGGGGGAGGAGGAGAGGAAGAAGAAGAGGAAGAAAAGGAGATTGGATTTATACCTCGCCCTTCACTTGGAGTCTCAGAGCGGCTTACAAACTCCTTTCCCTTCCCCTCCCCACAGCAGACACCCTGTGAGGTAGGTTGGGCTGAGAGAGCTCTGACACAAACTGCTCCTTTTCAAGGACAGCTATGCCAGAGCTTGTGACTGACCCAAGGTCACATCAGCAGGTGCAAGTGGGGAATCAAACCCGGTTCTCCCAGATTAGAGTCCGCACACTTAACCACTACACCAAACTGGTGATTGCAACTATATCAACTACAGAGTTACGGGTTTGCCAATTCGATATCCGAACCACAGCTTGGCCATCACTAAAGAGATTGTGGCTAGCATATTCAAAGAAATACAATGCTACAAGCCTCTACACAGATAGCCTCACATTTCCCTGTAACAGACATATATCAGGCCCTCACAGGACAGGAGGGTATGTGATACCAGATTAGGTCTGTATATTTTGCCTTAGGGTGGGGTTCCACTCTGTCCAACCTCTCTCCTTCCCGAAAGTCTGTCATATAAAGCTGGTGTTTGAAAAACCATCACAGACAACAGAAGACAAACGAATCAGTACCAGTAGCACATTATGGTGATGAGAAGATGGGTTTGGATCAGTTACTCAGCACAGTTATGGATAAGCTATGGCCACTGTAGCATGTAGATGCACATTTAAAGTAGATACCAAAGTCAAAACAAGTCCTTGTTTATTTCATTTGGAACTCCTCTTACACCTTCCAATACACAGGATCTTCCATTCCATTCCACTCCAACTTGCCATCTAGCATCCTCAACAGTCAAAGGCTTCCTGTTCAGATTTGTTGAGTGTGTTCAAAGTTTCTATAAGTTAACAAGATACTGTGGAGGTAGTTCTGTTCTCCATATGGTAGTTCTGATTTAGGATTTTATATTATTAAAAAGATGTTACCATTTTAAATGCATTTTGTATCAAAAATAAGGTCCTCAGTAAGAATCATTTGGTCACTGATCCACTAACAGAAAAATTAAAGATGCCCTAACAAATATACCCAGACCATACTGGGCTGCCAGCATGTACAAGAGAAGAGAAGGAGCAATTTCTGAGGATTCCCACTTCCTGCTGCAAACTACCCATTTGTTTCTGGACAGGGTCCATTGTCCCTCATGAGCAGCATTTCAGGGAGATCACCAGGTTGGAGAAGGAAGGGCAAAACTGACAGTGATGGAAATTTCCTCCATTAGCAGAAAATTTAGCCTGGATCCAAGTCAGGATCTTTTCCATCTTCTTCCTGCCATAAATCAACACCTAGATTCTTCTCACAGATAACAGTTCTGCAGGCTAAATTACACCTCCACTGCCAGCAAAATAACACACACACAGTGCTATCTATAAGGGACTGGTATCATGCTGTAATTGTCATCTCAGATGTCCCTGACTAAACCAGTTTTATTGCAAGAGACTGAGAAATATAGTCAGCTTCTTCTCACCTTTCACCTATACAAAGAACAAGAATGAACTACTTGACATGTTGTGGTTTCTGATGCTCAAAATGCTGCAGCTGTTGCCCAAAGGAAACTTTAACCACTGGGTACGATGGCTTTGCTCTCCTGTGAATCATACACCATACCGCAAAGAACATCCTCTCTCTTTAACCAAGTACACTCATGTCTTTTCCTTCCAGTTTGATTCTGTCTCTCAAACCCTACGCTTAGCCTTCTCCCAGAATAAGCACAGAATCCGAGGGTGGAATTATGTCACTTACGATTGGTGAACGCTACAGTTGTAAAAGACAAAATCCACAGCTGCAAACTTCTTCCCAGTCTCCTTGGATTTGAGGTAGAGCTTCACAACTTGCTTATCGCCTACAACAGAACAAAGGAAGCACAGTGAACTGAGCTGCAGAAAAGACTGCAAGCATTTGGGAGAACGCCCTGGCGAGTCTGGTCTTGTCAGATCTTGGAAGCTAAGCTGGGTTAGCCCTGGTTAGTACTTGGGTGGGAAACCACCAAGAAAGTTCAGCATTGCTGTGAAGAGGCAGGCAGTGGCAGACCACCTCTGCTTGCCCTGAGAGTGCTACAAGGTCACCATAAGTCAGTTGCAACTTGATGGCAAAAAAAAGAAAAAGAGAAAACAGAGTGCACTCTCTGGAAGAAAGATATGAGTGAGGCCTGCAACAGGGTTGACTAAGTTGAACAGCACCCACAATGAACCCCGGATAGGGTTGCCAACACTGGACTGGGAAATACCTGGTGATTTGGGGGGGGGGGGAGGTAGAGCCAAGGAGGGTGGGGACCTCAGTGGGCTACGATAACATGGAGTCCATCCTCCAAAGCTGCCACTCCTTCCAGGGGAACTGATCAATGTCATCTGAAGATCAGTTCGGATTCCAGGAGATCTCTAGGCCCCACCTGGATGTTGGCAACCCTAACCCCAGTTTGATGGTAAAAATGTCAGTCATTGGTATAAAATGAAAATGTTCTCTTCTAGTGCTGCCACCCAAAGGGCTAGTAGGAAGTGGATCTTGCTCAGCAAATACAATCAATGCCTGTGAGGCATATTAGATGAGAGGACCAGAGGCTTCTAGGTGCCTTACACAGGAATTAGCAAATTGTTTGAATCCCAATTCCAGGGACATGGAAGAAGCCTAAACCAGAAGGTTTTTTATGGTAGAAGTTACTGGGAAATAAGTACTTGACTGAGAACATTTAGGGCAGAAAGTCCGGTAATGAGTTGCAATTCTGTCCCATCTGAAAAAGCAGCCAGGGTGATGCCCTGAGCCTATCTCATATTGTGATACCTAATTATGGAGAAGAATTGACCTTCCTGCCCACACATCCTCCAAACACATTCACTTCAGTCCTCTATCTGTCTCTCCATATTCCCAATTGTTCAGATCACCACAGCTCCTCTCCCACTAACAAATGACATCGCATTTTCTTGCAGAAGACTGAAATGTTAATATTTTCTGTACCAAGAATATCCTGAGCATTTGAGCACAGAGCAAAATGACTAGAGCAGAAACGAATAGGTGAGCTTCCTTCTGGGGGGATACAGAATGAGCAAAATACTTTTGCATGACATAACATCTTCATAACCCGGAGTAAAGGACTATCTGGTACATTTTTATCTTGCCCTTCCTCCACAGAGCTCAAAGCAGCATACGTTGTATGCCCTTCCCCATTTTATCCTCACAACCCTATAAGGTGGTTTAGGTTGAGAGACCGTGGCTCTTGCCAGGTCACCCCAGCTAGAGCCCGTGCTTTACACACTGCATCTCCCACTCTGTAGAACAGACTCGCTGAGGAGCTGAGGGAGGGCCCATCTGTGGTGCTGCAAGGCTATTTTATTCACCAGGACTTTTAAGAACATAAGAGAAGCCAATGTTGGATCAGGCCAATGGCCCATCCAGTCCAACACTCTGTCACACAGTGGCCAAAAATACCAGGTGCCATCAGGAGGTCCACCAACTGTAAGCCTCCTTCAGCAACAAGGCAAGGCAGAATATAAATCTGTTTATAAATGAGTCAAATAAACAAACCCAATCAGGTTCAGTTTGGGGATCTGAACCCAGGTCTCCCAGATCCTCACCCAACTCTCTAACCATTATACTGGTCTGCCTCTCTAGACATTTTAATGGACTCAATCACACCACAAAGAGAGTAACCGGCTCCCAGATCTGTGTCTCTTCTGCTCTTACCAAAGAAGTAAAGGCCTATTTCCACTCTAAAATTCACCAATGCCCGGGTGGGGTGGGAACCTCATGTAACACGCAATTTCCCCTCAGTCTTGCAAGATGTGAATGCTCACAAAATCACATGCAAACACTCTAGAAATACTTTTTCCCAAAAGCTTGAGCAGCACTTAACAGGTTTAAAAATAAACCAGGTAATCCATGTGATGGCTATAGGGAACAGGCTCAGGTGTTATCTTCCTAAAACTTTTATTCCAGACTCAGTTGAGGTAGGGCTGAGGAGGAACCCTAGACTCACCTCGACCCCTGGTGATAGGGATGACATCCTTTGTAGAAGGAGAGCTGCAGTAGATCCTGCCATCTTCAATGCGACTCTCTGACTCTGTAAAGTCTTCAAAAGAGCAGTTCACACCAGCAGAGAGATCAGGGACATTCCAGGCCTGTAGGACCAGCTGAGAGCAGAAACAGGAGGGAAAAAAGGTCACACATAGGGTTACCTGGAGATTGGGGGGAGTAGCCTGGGGAGGGGAGGGGAGGGTTTGGGGGGGGGAGGGACCTCAGCAGAGTACAATGCCACAGAGTCCACCCTCCAAAGCAGCCCTATTCTCCAGGTGAACTGATCTCTGTTGCCTGGAGATCAGTTGAAATCCCAGAATATCTCCAGTCACCACCTGGAGGTTGGCAAGCCTCAAGTCAGGAAGTCAACAAACCTCTCTTCTATATTTCACTATGGCAAAAGGTCTAAAAGCAAATACTGTACCTTCCCCACAAAAATCCCCCACCCTGTTTCAGACAGACTAAAGAAAAACAGTAGTGTTAGAAGTGAGACCTATACAGAATCCTACTCAAGTCTTCTCGATGGGACTTATTCCCAGGAAAGTGTTCTTAGGACTGTACTGCTAGTTACCTACCGGGACTTCTGACATGGTGACAGATATGTTCTTAGGCTGGACAGTCAGCTGGACACACTGGCGCAGATCCGAGGCAAAGCGCTGAGGCTCCTCCGCTCGTTCACACCTGTCCTTCCGCGAACAGCTGTGGGAGGAAGAAGGCAACATCCATGAGGAAAATTCTGAACTGACCTTCACTTTGTTCCTTTGTTTTCTTCCTTGCCTTCTGGCATTCAAAGAGCCCTCCAAAACTTAAAACATTTCAGGAATAACAGTAAAATCAATATAGACCATATCAACTACTAAAATAATCTTAAGAAGTGTCACCAGCTTTCATGTTCAAGCAGCCAAACAACTTCCATCATCTTGCACAACTTTTACTCACAAAGCCCTGTCCTTTTATAATTCCACAAGCTTTGCAATCCTCAAAGGACACGTCCCACCTGAAGTTCAGACAATGTTAAGTCTCTTTCTCATTCATTCTTCCTACACTGTCTGCTGGTTTTGAAGCAGATGCTGTCTAAGGCTCTATGAAAACTCCTGTGTAGCAGCTGCATCCAAGAAACCTTACTGAGGGCACACAACCTAATAATGTCATCAGTGGCTCAAGGCATACCATTTAAATAATAAAATATGAACTTCTCATAACCGCTTCACACATTTATTTTTCTAACATGGAAAATTAATCTTGATGTTGTGGGGGGAGCCAAGATTTAAAGCCCTAAATGGCATGGGACAGAAAGGTCACCTCCACCTGCCCAGGATTTGGAATCTTCTGGTGGTGCCATGCTCTGAGAGACTGATCTAGTTTGCGAGATCTTCTCAGCTGCTGCAGAGAATGTGGAATGCATTGTCACCTGAAGTTCACTTGGTTTGTCTGGTGGAGTGGTTAAGAGCAGCAGACTCTAATCTGGAGAACCAAATTTGATTCCCCACTCCTCCACATGCAGCCAGCTGGGTTACCTTGGATCAGTCACAGTCCTCTGAGAACTCTCTCAGCCCCACTTATTTCACAGGGTGTCTATTGTGGGGAGAGGAAGGGAAGGCGATTGTAAGCCACTCTGAGTGAAGGGTGGGGTATAAATCCAACTCTTCTTCTTTTTCTTCTCTTTCTCCTGACCTTCTGATAATTGAAGAACTGATTATTTCATAAGTCTTTAGGTGTAAGGGAAGTCACTGTTTATACTTATTTCACTGCTGATGTCTTGTTTTGCTTTTATAATTGGTGCTAGTTGATACTTATTCTACAAGGTTGTTTTTTAGTTTTATATTAGCTTTTTCCACTTCTGATCTGATTGCATAAGTGCTACTTACTGGTTTGCTGTTTATATATTGTCATCATTCTTATGTTGTATGATTTTAAGTCACTTTGGATGTTTTGGAAACAAAGTCAGGGGTAGGGAGGACCATTTTGAACAGCAGCTGGGGACTGAACCATGGACATCCTGCATGTAAAGCAGGCACTCTGTCACTGATCTACAGCTCCATCCTGAACAACTGCATTTTATGCAGACAATGATGGCTTTTGGCTAGCATAATAAAATAAACTGATGATTCAGGTAGAATGTTTATTGGCCTGTTGTAAAAAAAGCACCTGTTTGAACTGAGTTGTGCTTCAAATTCATGCGCTGCAGGAGCACCCAAGTCCATCTGCTAACTCCCTGCACCACTCTGTTCAATGCTCTTCCAATCCCTTGCACTTAGCTCTCTCAGACGAAGTTCTGCTTCACTTTAGATCCTTCCGCAAACAGTTCTAGATACGCCAGGCATTTTCGCCAGAGGGACCACTACCCTGCCCCCAGAGCACTGTTCTATCTAGGTACACTGACTCCATTTAATGAGCTTAAACGAGTTTTCTTTGCTTCCCCTCCCTGCATTTGAGATAACATTATTTCATTACGGAGAGCATTTTAATTAAGTGGAGGGCAATACTGAAAAGCAGATACACAAGCGCCTTTCAAGGTCTCAGTAATCTTAGCGATTTATCTCTTGAGCAAGTGCTGGCGTGACATCGCATCACAGAGCTCCTGAGCCACCGCAGCATCCCACCGGCCTCCCCGAGGTACTTCAGGGAAAGAGATGTCTTTGAGTTTAATTAAAATGCTCCACATGGTTAAACAGTCAGGGCTTTGCACCTTCTAAGGAGCTTTTCTGTTCTAAGCCCAACTGCCACCCACAAACCCTTTTGGTTGCTGTTTCTTTTCTTCTCTTGTATGTTCTGTTCTTCCCTCTGGAGGAAGACAGTCTGTGTTGCTACCTAGAGCAGGGCTACTGTCAAAGGAAATCTGATGAAAGGGAGCTTTGACTCTTGAAAGCTTATACCTCCCAAATCTTGTTGGTCTCTAAGGTGCTGCTGGACGCGAATCGAGCTGTTCTACTGCAGACAAACACTGTCAAAGGAAATCTGATGAAAGGGAGCTTTGACTCTTGAAAGCTTATACCTCCCAAATCTTGTTGGTCTCTAAGGTGCTGCTGGACGCGAATCGAGCTGTTCTACTGCAGACAAACACTGTCAAAGGAAATAACCTCTAGAGCCAATAACGTCTCTCCCATTCCTGATACACAGGAAAGACAGGTTGCTTACCTGTAACTGGTGATCTTCGAGTGGTCATCTGTGCATTCACACCCTTGGGATACACTGCGCCTGCGCTGAACCTTCTCGGTACCGATAGCTAGCAAAAAGGGATTTTCGCGCCTCTCCCAGGTCACGCGCCGGCTCCACTGCGCATGACCAAGGAGGGGCACGCAGATCCCGCCAGTTCCTTCTGACCGCCGCCCAACAGCCTTCAAAGAAACAAGATGAAGGGCCGAGAGCAGAGGGGAAGGAGGGCGGGTGGTGTGAATGCACAGATGACCACTCGAAGATCACCAGTTACAGGTAAGCAACCTGTCTATCTTCTTCGTGGTCTCTGTGCATCACACCCTTGGGAGAATAGCAAGCAATAACTCTTACCTGGAGGAGGGGCCGAGGCCCTACACCTGCGCCGTCTGCAAAATAGACCGACCCAACGCCACACGACGAGTAGACCGGACATCAAGGGCATAATGCTTCACGAAGGTGAGCGGAGTAGCCCAAGTCGCAGCGTTGCAGATGTCCTCCAACGGCATACCTCGCAGGAAAGCTGTGGAAGTTGCTACCGCCCTGGTAGAGTGGGCGCGAAGCTGACCTGGAAGAGGTTTCTTAGCCAAAGCGTAACACAGTTTGATCACTTCCACGATCCATCTAGACAGAGTCTGGGAAGAGATCTTCTTGCCTTGTGCGGGCATACTGTGAGCCACAAACAAAGCTGGAGACTGGCGAAAAGACTTAGTCCTGCCCAAATAAAACAGCAACGCTCTCTTAACATCCAGAGAGTGCAATTTCCGTTCCTCTTCATTAACGGGAGACGGGAAAAACGATGGCAAAACTATATCTGAGCGTAAATGAAATTCCGAAACAACTTTCGGTAAAAAGGAGATGTCCAAAGACAATGAAACCCCATGTGGGGAAAAACTTAAGTATGGTGGATCACACCTCAGAGCAGACAATTCGCTGACCCGACGAGCAGAGGTAATGGCCACCAAAAACGCAGTCTTGAGTGACAGCAATTTTAGAGAGCAAGTGGCCAATGGCTCGAAAGGTTTCCCCATCAAAAAACGCAAAACTAAAGCCAAATCCCAGGCCGGGGTTGGAGGACGACGGGGAGGGTACAGGCGAATAAGACCTTTACAAAACTGTTTCGTCTGAGGATGCGAGAAAACTGAAAACCCATCAACAGATGGATGAAAAGCTGACACCGCAGCTAAATACACCTTAACTGAAGAAAAACTGAGCCCCAAATCCATTCTGGACAAAATGAACGCAAAAACAGACCTCAAATCCACTGGTGGAGGGGATAAATTAGAGGAACTCAGGTACTGCAGGAATAAATCCCACTTCCTAGCATAGGAAGTTCTAGTAGACAATTTACGACAGTTCAACAAGACATCATTGATACGGGCATCCATCACGGAAAACGTATTTCCCACAGAGTCAACTTGAGACTCAGAGGATCGTAGTGAAGGACCTGGCCTTCCTGAGCTTGGAGGAGATCCAACTCCTGCGGGAAGTCTACGAAGGATCCCTTGGCTAACCGCAGCAGTGTCGGAAACCACACCTGCCGAGGCCACCAGGGGGCTACCAGGAGACAATGGGGCTTGTCCTGTTGTATTTTCACAAGCACCCTGTGGAGCAGCGGAATCGGAGGAAATAGGTATAGAAAGTCGTGAGCCCACGACATCAACAGACCGTCCCCCATTGACAGAGGGTCCAACCCCGCTCTGGAGCAAAACCTGGGACACTTCTTGTTCAATCGAGTTGCAAAAACATCGATGTGGGGATGTCCCAGACGTTGAAAAAGAGGAAGGAGATACTTTGAGTTCAACTCCCATTCGTGGTCCGATGCTCCCCCTCTGCTCAGGAAATCCGCTTGTTGGTTCAAAGTTCCTGGCAGATGGGCAGCTTGGAGAGTGATGTTCCAATGAAGGCACTCTTCCCATATGTCCATAGCTAGCCTGCAAAGGGACCTGGACACGGTCCCGCCCTGGCGATTGATATAAGCCATCGCAGTTGTGTTGTCCGTAAAAATCAACACAGCTTTTCCTACAACCTGTCTGAGTAAGGATCTGAGGGCAAATTTTACGGCCAGCAGTTCCAGATAGTTGATATGATGACTCTTCCAAAGGGGTTGCCATGGAGCACCCACACAAGTGTCGTCTGTATGAGCACCCCAACCCCACAGGGAGGCATCTGTGGTGATGGACATTACGGGAACGATCGGTTGGAACGGTGCACCCGCCAACAGATTGGTGTCCACGAGCCACCACTGCAGGGAGACGAGGACCTGCGGAGGCACTACCAGTTGAAGGCTCGGAGGATGGATGGAAGGGCGAAATTTCTTTAGAAACCACAGCTGCAACGGGCGCATGCGAAGGCGTGCATATTCGATCACGGAAGTGGTGGCTGCCATGAGACCCAAGATCCGCTGAATGTGGACCGCTGATGTCACGTTGGACTGGAACAAACGTTGAATTTCCAGACGAATGGTATCTGCCCGTTGGCGAGGAAGGTACGCCCGAGTGGCTAGGGAGTCTATGACAGCTCCTATGAACTGCACGCGAGTTGCAGGTTGCAGCATGGATTTCTGTAAATTCACCAGAATTCCAAGGGAGGATAGGACCGACAATGTGATGGTGATGTGCTGAAGGAGACATTCTCTTGAATCTGCCACCATCAACCAGTCGTCTATATACGGAAAGATCTGAATGCCCTGAAGGCGAAGATGAGCGACGACAACCACCATTACCTTCGTAAAAACCCTGGGGGCGGTAGAGAGCCCGAATGGAAGGGCTTTGAATTGGTAATGGTCCTCCCCGACTGCGAATCTGAGGAACTTTCTGTGACGAGGATGGATGGAGACGTGAAAATAAGCGTCTTTGAGATCTAAAGTGACCATCCAAGTCCCTGGAGACAGGAGTGGTAAAATGCTTTGCAACGTGGTCATGCGAAACTTTCTGTAAATGATGAACCGATTGAGAAAACGAAGGTCCATGATTGGACGAAGTCCTCCGTCCTTCTTGGGGACCGTGAAATATTTGGAATAAATCCCGCGGCAACAATCCGCCATCGGGACTTTCTCTATAGCGTTTTTTTGTGTCAGCGATTGTACCTCCTGTAGCAGGGCAGGAGACGCCGGGGTTCTGATAAAACGGGAGATTTTGGGAGTCAGAGAAAACTCTATGAGATAGCCATCTCTTATTATAGAGTGCACCCATTTGTCCGTAGAAATGGCGAGCCATGCGTGCAGGAAGGGTGCAAGGCGAGTCTGAGCAGTAAGGTTGAAGTCAAAGTCCCTGTTTGGGATTCTTAGGGAATTTCGACTTATAGGCACCGGACGATTGTCCCTTATTTTTCGGGGGAAAAGACCGTGACTGAGAGGGAGGTCTTTGCCATTGATCCGTAGGTGATTTGTTGTACGGTTGCCTGGTCGACCAAGGTTGCCTAGGCCACTGCTTGGATTTCGAGTATTTGGTCGTGGGGGAGATCCCCAAACTCTTGGACGTCTTGATACTCTTATCCATTTCCTGCAGAACCGTGTCAGTGGTGGAGCTAAACAATCCAGAACCTTCAAAGGGAAGGTCTTCCACCGAGGATCTGGTGTCATATGGCAATGATGAAGAGCGGAGCCAGGCATGTCTGCGTAACGCTACAGAGGTTGCTAGAGTCTTACTAGCGGATTCCAGGGAATGCTTGGCAGCACTAATTTGGTGTCTAGCCAAGACCATCCCTTCATTCTGAATCCTTTTAATCTGAGGTTGGCACTCTTTGGGCACGTGCGGGAGGAAATCATTCAAACGCTTCCATAAATTGAATTGATAACGGCCCATGCAGGCGGCATAGTTCGCCGTTTTAATGCCCATTGCACCGACAGTGTAGAATTTTCTACCAACCGAATCCAACTTTTTTCCTTCTTTGTCTGATGGAGTAGAGTGGCTCGCTTTTCCTTTCGTGGACGAGGAAACGACCAAAGAATTGGGCTTAGGATGTGTGTATAAAAACTCAGCCCCTGATTCCTGGACCTTGTACATGTGATCCAGACGCTTATTAGAGACATTAATGGAGGCTGGACGAGTCCAAAAGTCCTTGGTAGTTTGCAAGAGAACTTTTGTCATTGGTAGAGCCACGGAGGGCGAAGTGTTAGAGTGCATAATGTCAAAAACGTTATCATCCACAAAACTGGCAACGAGAGTAGGAGTCATAGATAGATCTAATGCCATGCGTTGAATAAAATCTCCATAAGACTTAACATCCTCTGATGGAGAAATAGGTAAATCCGCTTCCACATCTTGCGAGGTGGGCTGTGCATCTACATCCTCGATATGTTCAGAAAAGCCATCTGAATCGGAGGATACATTGGATGGTTCTGGAGATGATTCGAGTAATTCAGGTTGAGACGGTGCCGGTGTGTTAATCGGGGGCACAACCGGGTCTGGTGGATGCGTCGGTATCGACTGCTTCGATACCGATGGTCGATCTTGAAAGCGCGAAATGCGGGATGACACCGACTGACGATCCCATTCAGGTGGGGGTGGTATCGGGAGTGCCCAAGGGTATGGGTATCGATTCCCGTACAAATAATGCCATTGCCTCTCATCCCAAGTTAGGGGAGGAGATGTTGGTCGGTGCCGATCCTCGACTCCACGTTCTGGGGAGGCATGAGAGGATTGACGGCTCGACATATCAGATTGCGACTGATTTGTTTGTTGAGTAAGGTCGATGTCTAGATCCGAACCGATCGGGTGAGGTTCTTGCGTGGGATCTCGACCCTGACTAGCCGAAACCTTATGGACTTTGGGTTTGTCCGTTTTAGGTTTCTTCGACTGCTGTGAGTCTTTGCCCTGCTTCCGGATCTTGGAAGGTACGGGGTGGTTCTTTATCGGCGTCGATCGTTTCGGTGCCGAAGCATCGATTGCGATCGTCTACGTCGATGATCCCGGAACGGGAGGACAAGTGTCCGCAGCCAAAGTGGACATCGAGGCGTGCCCGGACGTGTCCAACGGTGAAGAGGACTGTGGAGATAGTGCCTTCTCCATCAGGGCCAAGTGTAGACGAGCTGCCCTGTTTTTTCTCGTCTGATTCGAAAACTTTCGGCAGTGTCTGCACTTAGAGACACAGTGCGACTCCCCTAAGCAAACGAGGCAAAGTGAGTGCCCGTCGGTGGGGGATATTTTAAGGCCGCAAGTCCTACACCGTTTGAAACAACCCCACCGCGGGGCCATAGGCCAGCGGGAGGGGAATGTACGTAAAGAACAAACACCGAAAGAAAAATGCTAACTACAAAAATAAAGAAAGAGAAACTAACTAAACGCAAGTTTAGCAAAAAAAGTTTGGTACTTAGCAGACCGAGGCAGAAGGCGTCCTACCAGCGCGGCGGTCAGAAGAGAACTGGCGGGATCTGCGTGCCCCTCCTTGGTCATGCGCAGTGGAGTCGGCGCGTGACCTGGGAGAGGCGCGAAAATCCCTTTTTGCTAGCTATCGGTACCGAGAAGGTTCAGCGCAGGCGCAGTGTATCCCAAGGGTGTGATGCACAGAGACCACGAACAAGATGCAGAGCCGTAGGTGCGTATTGTCTACTCTAGCCCATGCTGAAAACCACCAACAGCCAGGCAGCCTGCCACAGGAAGCAGCTGCACCACAGTAACCTAGGTGTTTTGAAAGCCTATGTTTATTAAAACAGCACTAGCAACAATGTAGCCAGGCTAACCCACAAGCTATAATAAAATCCCAAGTATCAGCTCAAGTATCATTTTACAGCCAAGCTGAATTAAAAGGGTGTCACCTCATGACTAAAGGGGAAAGTAGCCTGGTCTGCCTCTCTAGAAGGCAAATAACAGTACTATTTTAGTTTGTATTTATTGAGGTTTTAATGTAATCTATGTTTTATTTCCGGCGTTGCCGCTTGTTTGCCGCCCTGGGCCGTATGGGTAGGGCGGGATATAAATCCCAAAATAAATAAATATAAATAAATCCCCCAATGACCCAGAAAACCCTGCTCCGGGCATCCATACAACCAACCTCCCATGACTATGAAACTCTGAGGAGCACTGTCTGAGATCTCAGTCACCGGGGAGGTTCCCATGGAAACAAGCATTCCCTAAGACTTGTTAGGTCCAGGCCGTTTACCCGTTATAACAAAGAAAGCAACAAACAGCTGGTCCAGCAGGGACTGACTCAGTCCATTACACACTAATGGACTCTATACCCTGGCCATCCTCCATCAGCTGTAGCTCCCAAACAGGTGCCGTTACTAGAATGCATTACAGGTTCAGGAGTTCTAATCAGAAGCAGCAGACTGGTTCACTTCTTGATTAGTCAGTGACTCCCAGCAGTTCTAAGTCAATTCTACAAGCAGCTCTCCTTGGCTACTATGACCTTGAATTCCAATCTCCATCCCTGTCTGTTTGCTTTGGAGGGGTCTGCTCGGATTGGAAGTGAAACAGTGCCTGACCCAGACTATGTTCCTATTTCATCGCAGAAGACTAAACTCACTCAGGTACTGATTCATCTGAGACTACCCTGTGCATCCCATTTGCCCCTTCCAAGTGAAATTCTGTTGCTTGTAATTCCCCACTCTATTCAGGGCACTAAAAACGACTGTAATTTGACTGCCACAAACCTAGATCAAGAAATGGGACTGGGTTTGCAAAGGGAGTTGAGTAAGTTCTCTTTGAAGTACAGGCAAGACGGCAATAAAAGGCTTCATAATCCAAAGGCTGACAGACTCTAGTTCTCCAATATCAGTATTACTGGCCTTTATTTTCTCTCTCTCCTTTCACCCTATTCCATGGACTCAGAGAGTAGATCACAGAACTAAAAATACTACCATTCAGAAGCTGCCATCTCTCATATAATGGTAGGCAATTGGCTCCAGTGTTGCCAGCTACTCTTTTGGGCATGTGGCCTGTGTCAATCTCCGGTTGCAGGGAAACAATTCCTGGTGCTTTCTCAGGAAAAGAAGCCACATTTCCAGTCCTCAGCCACCCCACACATTTGACATTCAGAATCCCCCTGTGCACCAGACAGCTGAAAGCGCAGTCTGCCCATCAATCAGCTCCGCAGCACAAAACTCAGGGACAAGGCTAGGCTAAGAATGCTCCCTAGAGACAGACAGATCCCGCTTCTTCCTGCTTGATGCAAACCGATGAAGACTATTCCCCCTCCCCTCTCCCAATGCTATTCCCACCCGCCTGCCCTCTCCCAGGGTGCCAGTTCCACATTCACGCCAATTGCAACTCAGCAGGATAAGGAAGCATGCCGGCAGCTGCATTGGACAGAGCTGTTTGTCATGGGGAAAGGTCAGAAGCAAATCTGCTGAGCTGGATTATTTTCCCCTTCTCCAAGGCATGAGAGCAGCTCGAGGGTTGAATATGCACAAGGGACCTTGGCAGGAGCATCTGAACTAGCCACCAAATCAAAGCGGCTAATTGGCCAGCAGGGCCTCTCTGATGGGGATTTCAAAGGCATAGGCAGCTGCAGGCTAAGGAGAAGGGGGCTGTTCAGAAGACCAGTAGTAGCTGGTCAGGAAGGAGAGTCGGGACCAATCTGTATGTTGTCCCAGAAATGGATCATCATAGGAGAGTTTCAAATGACATCACGCATCTATTTACATTGCTTCCGGCTGTGGTGATGATCAGACTTTCCGTGACCATCTCCATGAGGGCCGGGTTTCTAGTCCTCATCTGTAAGGCACTCGACCTCTGAGCATGCGCCACACCAGACATGACACTTTATCCTACACTGAACACATACTCCATCATGTGTGAAATCTGGTATAAATATTTATGACACAGGCTGGGAAGTTAATTCAGATAGAAATGTCATGGCAAAATGAATGCTCATGCCAAATGTAACACATAATGGTGTAACATTTCCTATGGAGGATGCATTTAGTCATCCAATTTAACCACCGTTAAAATAAAAGTAGGTTAATGACTCATGCACCTGGCTCCTCCCTTTGCCCCCTGCCTTTTTTCACAGAGCACAATGAAGGAATTCTGGTTAGAAAAAGACTCCAGAAATCCATGATGTGCCAAAAAGCAGGTGAACAGCTGAACGGCAGTTATTTTCCTGCCGTTCACTGAGATTCCCAGGTACACACTCTGCTTAAGGAGTCCTGGGAAGACAGAGGAACCAGGCACAACACAAACTGCGTTCACACACTTTTTTTAATTTAACCATGGTTAAAATGGATGTCTCAATGCAGACTAAGAAATTGCCTACCTGTATTTATTTATTTACTTCATTTAGAACCACCTTTCTCCTCAAAGCAGCTTATATTGTTCTCTTCTCCACAATTTTATCCACAAAACAACCCTCTGAGGTAGTTAGACTGAGAGTGTGGTGATTGGTACAAGGTCACCCAGCAAGTTTCCATGGCACAGTGGAAATTCAAACCTCGGTCTCCCAGATACTAGTTTTAGGAACTATGGGTGTGATCACAGAAGCAGTTTGGCCGACGTAGCCACCCCTCCCCTCCAGATCAAATGGGCGCAGTCACACAGCCACATCTGTCAGGCCTTCCCCAGGCATACTCACCCCGTTGTAGGATGACTTGGAGCTGGGTTAAAAAGGCACCACATCACAAGTGGTGTTTTCGGTTCCTCGTGCATTAACTGCACATGGCTGGATGTCTGAACATGGAGGAGCGTGCGCAGAACAGACTGACGGTCTGAACCCGCTGATCTGTTCCCGCTGGAAGGGTGCGGTTTTTGGCATTTTTCCTATACGTGCGTGCATGAGCGCATATGCACGCGCATGAGCACATAAGTGCGTGCATGCATGCATATGCACCCACCTGCATTTTAAAAACAACCAGGTAGCATGCTCCATGGCTAGGGCGCTGTAGTAATGTGGATGCTTGACCACAGGATGTCCGCGTTGGTAACCCGCAGCAGGGTGTGCTGTCTGGATGATATGCCCCACTACATTTTACACCAGTACAATCAGAAGTGGTGCCATATCGCACCAAGCTGCCAGTGTGACTACACCCTATGTTATGCCTATATCACCTTTATCATATAAACATCATCATAAAAAGGATGTAATGCCTTTTAAATGTTCAAAGTGCTTCATGCACATTAGCACTGTATCCCGCGAGGCAAGTAAGTATTATGATTTGTGTTTTGCAGATGGGGGAGCAGAGGCTGATACTAAGGCAAAGAGCAGACATGGATCTCCATTCCTCTGTCAAAGCCAGGCCCGTAGCTACAGTGGGGCATCTTGGGGCTCAGCCTCCCCGACTTACTGCTAAGGGCCCCCCCAACTTCCAGTTTTTAATTTTATTTGTGGTGCTCCTTTGGGGGGTGTCTGCGCGGGGTGCCCCCTGAATTTAAAAATCCTGGCTACGAGCCTGGTCAAAGCATGCAAGCACACAGGGCCCCAGAACAGGTTGGGATCATACAGTGAGGAGAGAAGGGGCTTAATCCTTGAAACCCTGCTGGTTGTGCTAAGCAAAAGATCCCCATCCTCCCCAGGACTCACTGTTCTTAGCACACCCCAAGGCTCCATCTTTTCCCTTTGAAATGCTAATGACCAGAGAGTGGGCAATTTCATTCAGTGAAACCAAGCAGTGGGAAGGGTTAACTCCACACACACACACACACACACACACACACACACACACACAAGAGGCTTGCAGGTGCTTGCCCTTTGTCTTTTGGATGAACTGAGATCTGTGACATTAGTAATGCTTTAAAAGGGGGTTAGACAGCTTCATGGAGGATCGATCCTCCAGTGACGACTAGCCAGGGTGGCTAAAGGAAACCTCCACATTCAGAAGCACTTTTAAATATCAGTACCAGAAAGCAACACTGTGGAAGGCCTAGGTTTCTGTGCCCTCTTTTTTGCCCCCCCCCCCTTTTTTAATGAATGCTGCACTAGAGGGGGCCACTGGTCGGATCTATACGGGCTTTTATTTGGTCCTAAGAGTAGCTTCTCTAAGGCCACCTACTAAGTTCATGGAATAGGCAAGATCTGGACATCTTCAGAGACCCCTCACAAGCTCACCTTGTGTTAGCCCCACTGTTACCTTTGCTTGTTCGCAGCATTGGTTTGGGCCCTAAATTGCCATTCTGGTGGTATAGCAAGAGTTCCATCAACAGCATGGTATTTCCCTTAGCAGAGCAGGAGAGGGCAATTTCCATTCTCCCTCCCCCCCCCCCCACTGCAAAGCCTCACTTTGCCTCACACACCATTTCTGGGGGGCTGGGGAAGCAGAGAAGGCTGCAGTGGGAGGGGAGAGGTGGGGAAGCGGCCTTCCTCTAGAACAGCTCTGCTCACGCTGCTTATGATCCAAGGCATGTGCCCTGTGCAATGCTGCTATTATCCTCTCCTTTTTAAATTCAAATTTGTGTATTTATTAGAATATGTACATACTGCCTTTCTAGTGGACAAGCCACATCTCTCTTTTCCTTTAAGTCCAGAACTTTAGTGAATATATTTTCCTGAAGCAACCTAGCCTCCCTTTACCTACTCCTACACTTTCTCGCCTCTCCCACATCTCCTAATTTTCACACCCCGGTCTCTCCCCAATCCTCATTTTGTCCAGTTAGGCAGACCTGGTGCCTTCTGGGTAGGCACTACATCGATTTTTGTTGCTGTTGTTCTGCACAATGCCTAGTATACTACTGACACACACAAAAAAATAGTAATATCAGTAGATGGAATTATAAGCCCAGCTGTTAATTCAGTTCCCATAAATTGGGGGGGGGGGTGTTTTTGTCTATGAAGAGATCCAAGATAGGCAGTGCACATACTCACATGTTGTGTAAAACACACCAGCCACAGTGAGGGTCCCTGGAGCCCAGGCACAACGCACAGGTTGTATATTGCTCACAGCTCTCCACTGGCACACGAGTCACCTGGGAGACAAAAAAAAGAGGGCAGATAAATCAGTTCATCCCTTAAGAATGCCAAGTTAGTCAATTCCTTATCAGCTACACACTGATAGTTCCACAGAAGCCCTTCTTCTCCACTCAAGAGAGCGAAGTAGATGTGCTTTGCATCAGAACTACAACAAGTTCATTAGAAGAGTCAAGGAGGAATTGGAACCGTTCTAGAATTCAGAGTAATTTATTCTGTACTCTGACAAAAGAATAAAGCTCCCCCCCCCCAATAGCATGCTCTATATAATACAGGATAACCACAATATTTCTGTTGAAGCATGTAATGGGCCTAACTGAGGGGAACACATTTCCATGGAAGGGGGCATGCTGATGTTGCCTGGTTTAAGTGGCTGAAAATGAAATTACCAAAGGAACAGAACCTGGAATAGGGAGGGGAAGGTATGTGTAAACATTAAAAGTGTGAAGGCCCTTTTGAGCAGGTAAGACAAGAGGGTGGGAATGAAAGCAGGCTGTCTGGGAAATCTCACAGGGCCCCTGGAGTGTCTGTGTATTTGCTGAAGGAAGAGAGAAGAGAAACAGAAGAGCAGGAGGTACGCTTTGATCAGGGATTAAAATAATTTCCCCAGATCCCATTCCTTGCTATCACCACATTAAAAACCCAAACACCACCAGCAGGCATGAAAGGGTCAACAAAATATAGGTCAAAGCCCAAGGCTCTTCCTAAGCCCAGTGTTAATGATCTGAGGCGCCCTGCTATTTCTTTGAGGCTGGTGATCAGAGCAGGGGGAGGGGGAGGCCTGCTCCTGTGCTTTCAACTGTGCTCCCCAGAGGCTATCCTGAGTCTAGGAAATTAAGCACCGAGGCTATAAGTCCAGACCCTACCACAGAGTGGGGCCTTTTGTCAGTCAATTGTATAATTGGAAATAGTATTAAAATGGTCAGTTGCTGGTGAAGGGGTTTCTGTGCCCATGGAGGCAGGACGCAAGGGGATATAGATTGGCAATGTATCTTATGCAATTTTGTTTGTTTTTGAATTTAAAAAAAAATTAAAAGATTGCACTGCCAGTAAAAGCCGGTGCAGAGCAGAAGAAGATCTCAACACGGGTCTTCCTGGTCTAAATCTAACACTCTGCCCACTGGCTCTTTAACAGAGCCCCAGAAAAATGCCAAAGTTCGACAAAAGGATCTGTTATGAATAAGGAGGCTCTCAAGATGGCACCATTAAAAAACACAGATACAGAGGCTTAGCTCTTTTGCCTATAACCAACACATTTCCACAGACAGCCCGGAGGAGGTAACATCTCTTCTGTACACTTCACTGGACATCTTTGGGGACTGGCCACGTGCAGAAACCCTCTCAGGACTCAAGGGTCTAGACATGGCAATTAAGAGGACTGTTCATTAATCAAACACCATCAAAGATGACCTGCCGAAATTTCATCCAAGCCCTTAAAACCTCAGCATACTACCGTATTCACATACCTGTTTTGAAGGGAGGCAAATGTGTTCTCTTACACTGCTGCCACCAACCAATGAGCATGCACATCACACACAAACACACACACCTGCACGGGACAGGCAAAAAAGCTTGCCTACATTGATGTGATGTATACCTTGTCCTTACATTCTGATTATATGGTTTTTATACAGACTCTTCTTTCCTCCTTGTTCTTCTTATCCCTAAAGTGAGATCACCTCAAAAACGTCTTATGCCTTTGGTTTTTGCTTGACTGCCAAATCTGACCCAGTTCTGTGAAAGTTTCTGCACAGTCCAATCCCAGGCACACTTATTGTACAGTCCATCTTATAGTTACAGTCCATAGGCTCTTGCAGGGCAACAAGGTAGGTAAAATCTTCTGCGGTGGAGGGGGAAAAGAAACGTCCCCATGTGTTCTATGGTAGCAGTACCCACAACTCTGTTATTTCAATAGCCAGCTACAATGGTGATAAAATCTAGCTTTTAGACAATCCGGCACAAAGTAGATAATTTTAATATTAAATGTTAAAACGTTATCTTAGAAATAACTTTTTTGAGACGTGGGAGCATAAACTAACGTGTGAGTGAGTGCATTTAATTACCCAAGACAGAGGTTTAGACCAGAACACAGTGAAGCATTTAACAAGAACAGAAATATCATAGTAAAATCATCCACACAGGTTAACAGAACTACAGAAACTGTTCCTGTCTCGTCCTGAGACATTCCCACAAGCATGAGCAGAAACTTGGTAATTTCAAAGCTGCGAGCTAAACTCCAGGGCTCACATCCTCCCTTTGCATTATTGGAATGTACACAAAGCATCGGCAAAGCTCCTGTGCTGCCCTCTAGCTTCAAGCAGCTACAGCACAGACTTCTTCAGTTTCCTAGACGGATGAGTTACTTAATCTTCTGTCTTCCATTGTCATCAGTCTTTAACCTAATCAGTCTGTGACAGACACAAAGGACACAAGGAGCAGGATATCCCTTTTTCTTTGTGGAGAAGGATTTATGTGATTTTTGTAACAAGCCAACGTCCCACAGACAAGCCAAACCATCCAGCACAACCTGTTCCTCCACAGTCAATTCAAATGAGGATAGCCAGCCACTTCTTATAGCATCCCAAACCTGTACCATCCTCAGGAAGGCTGTTACTCTAAAGCAAGCCTGTTAAAAATGTCTCTCCTCATGTTCAACACAGCCCTATCAGCCAGGACAGATACCCATCTACCTCTCCTGAATATCCACAGTTCCTGTGCACAGGAAACAAAACAAAACAAAAAAGGAAGTTTATTGAGCCCTTAATGGATTACCAAATGGGCTGATGAGCTGTATTTGGCTTGGTGTATTTTAAAACATATTCACCACCATTTGTCCTACCATGTCTTCATTTCCACACTGCAGAAGGATGAGATACTGATTGTAACCTGTGTTTGTTTTGGTGGGAAAAAACAGGCTGCTTAACTTTTTAACCAAGTCCTCCACTTCCTATCAGTCTCATCAAACACAGTATTGCTTTAAATCCAACTGCAACGTTTTGGGGAAAATCCTGAATTCATTCCATAAGTAATAACTGAACTATGTGAGAGAAATCATTGTGGGTATAGCCATTGATGGAGCTATCTATCCTCCATGAATTTGTATAATTCCCTTATTAAAGCCATCAGTGCTCATGGCCATCACTACATCAGATGGCAATTAATTTCACAAAGTAATTCCTCAATGAGTGAAGAAGTACTTTCTTTTGTTTCCCATCCATATTCTATGTATAAAATAATGAGTTTTATTATGACCCTCAGACATGATTTACAGGTTCTTTTGCAATGATCCCTTAAAAATATGTGTCTATCTTGGTCACGCAGTCCTTTTGCTGTGTCTTCGCTTCCCAGTTCAGCTGTTATGTGCCACTTCAGTCACATCATGGATTTCCAGTCTCTGCTTTGCCAAACTAGGCTCCGCTGAACAGATGTGCATTCAAAATTGTAAACAGATGCTGTATGATCACTGTAAGTACTATGCAAAGCAGACTTATGCAAATTACAAAGTTTGCATAGTTGTTGTTTTTTTCCTGAGCAAAGAAGTCGGGATTTTTTGGTGCTGAAATTTATTTATTTACTGGCAGCATTATTACCAGCCTTCACTGCAACACACCGCTATGTTAGGGATGATGTTCAAAAGCTAGTCTTCCAACAGTTGAAGGCAAGACACCCTCTCACATCAGCATCTTCGTTCCCAGAGGCCTATCCAGTTCTTACAGTCTTCGTCAAGTAACTGGGCACAATGGAGATTAAGATAATCTCAGAGGATTCTTCATTGCCTGTCCCTGTTCCAGACACTGGCCATAACCCACTCATCTTAATCCGACAGCAGGAGCCAGCCTTAAAGGGTTACAAGCTTTTTATTAATTGCTCCTCCAGATTTGATTAAAATCCCCTCATTCCTCAGGCCCTTTGAGCTCTGTTACAACTGCTCATTTAATTACTTTCCGCCAACACCCGGATAACAGCAGGCTGCGGGTAAGAACTCTTTTTATTAAGCCAAAGGGGGAGAGAACGAGACCTGCAGAAGTCCAATGTCATCACGGCCACTTAAGCACCCTTCCAAGAACCTTGCTGAGAATCTAGAACGGTGGTACTCACTCTGCAGCTTGTGGACAACCATCAATGACCATCAGCCACAAAAGCCACAGGACTACTGGATGCCTGGTACACCACACCCCACAAGTACACACATGCTATAATGTAAAGTATAACTACTCTATTAAATATATCCTTTTTAATTTTCAGAGTACTTCTGAGTATGTAGGGTTGTCTCTCCCCACTGCTGTTGAACTTTAGCCAGCCCTTATGGGAGGGGCGTCCCTCTCAGCCGCCTCACTCTCTTTCCTCAGCATGAGGCCCAGAAGCTCAGGTGAGTGAGACTGCCAAGGCTCCCAGAGGAGACCAAGTTGGCTGTGGAGAAAGGGGAATAAAATCATGACCACCCCGCTGTAGCCAAGTTGCTCTTTTCCTGGGTGGCTACTGTTTTGGTGGGGATTGCTGTACTCTCTCCTGGCAGCCACCTGGGTGCTAGGATCAGAATGCCAAGGCTGCAGAGAAAGGTGAGGGGTCATTGTAGAGGACGGGCCCATTAACTTCTGTTCATGGTATGAGGCCTGCAGTTCAGGGAGGCTCACAGCTTCCCTTCCTCTCAGTATAATGATGCAGTCCTCCAGATCCAGCAGCTGTTTCAAGGTGGGGACCAGCTGCTAACCACAAGCCACACGCAGAAATGGGCTTGCTTATTTTCCTGTAACATGGGAAGGGTGCCAGAAGAGCAACAGGCAGTATGTCGAAGCAACCAGATGTGGCTCCTGAGCCACTAAGTATCACTGATTTAGAACCTGATGGCAAAATGAATCAACACCAAATTTGGCATTGAATAGCCTTAGCCACTGCAGGTCCAAGGTCAAAGGAACTCTCAAAATCCACCAGTGACAATGCAGAGAGATGGGGAAATAATCCTCTATCTTCTTTGGGGGCAGGGTTCTTTTCCTCCAAGAAAATACTTGCCTCTTCTCAAACTCCATCCTGATTCCATGTCTATGATTCACAAGAGAGAAAGGTCAACACAATGCAAGGAAAGGAAGTTCAAGTGTGGATTTTTCTTTCCCTTCTCTTTCTTCTCTGGAGGATGCATTCTGTGCCCTCCCTTCCCAGGGGTTTTTCTTAATAAATGTTGTTTCATTGCTGTTTTGGGATTTTCCTTCTAGATTACTTATAACAACTATGGGTTTTTTCCAGCCACTCAGTTCCTCTGATAGAATGGCATTTCGACATGTGGAACAGGGGGCAGCTATTTCTGCCAATTCCCCCTTCTACTATTACCAGGGGTCATTTCGTAGAAAAAGAGCTGCAGGAGCTCATTAGCACATTGTATGCTAATGAGCGACTAGGCTATTAGCATATGCCACGCCCCCTGAGAGCACCGGAAGTGGTGTCAGAATGGCGAAGCAAAAGGGGGGGGAGGCATCTTCAAAAGCCTCCCCTATCCTTCCCCAGCTGGCCTGCGGGGGGGGGAGAGAAGGGGTTTAAAGTTTAAACCCCTTCTCACTAGAGTTGAGCCACAGAAGGAGGGAAGAGGGAATGAAAGAGAAGGAAGAAGGAAGGAAAAAGGGCATAAAAAGAGAGAAGGAAAGAAGGAGGGAACCCGAGCCGCAGCGCTTCTGTGCGGGCCCGGGGGACCTGGCGGCGGGGCTATCCGGGCCTCCCCCCAGCCCCAGCGCTTCAGAATGGGGAGCTGGGGGTGGGGCTTGCCACCGCCACCATTTGCACGGGCTCCTGGGCTGCCGAAGCGGTGCTCCAGTGCGCTCCGGCCCCAAAAGACCCCCCTGACTATTACTACTCTTTGCCTCCTACGTTTTTCCTAAGGGTCTTTTGAACCCCAGGAACAAAACTGGGAGGGCAGGCTCAGTGGGCTGCAGCAGAAGAATGAAGCAGAAAAATCCTGCACTGCAAAGTCCATGTGGTTGGATATATCCCACAGTAAAGAAAAAGGAAAATAGCAGCTGTTAAGAGGAGATGCTCTTTGGTACTCCACAAACTCCAGCCCCATAGAAATGAAAATCTGTACTGTTAAATAATGACAAACATGGACAGAAAGCTAAAAGAGGAGGATGAGGAGAGTTGGGTTGATACTCCAGCCTTCACTCAGAGTCTCAGAGCGGCTTACAGTCTCCTTTCCCTTCCTCTCCCCACAGCAGACACCCTGTGAGGTAGGTGGGGCTCAGAGAGCGCTGAGAGAACAGCTGAGAGAACTGTAACAGACTCAAGGTCACCCAGCTGGCTACATTTGGAGGAGTGCAGAACCAAATCCTGTTCAACGAAGTCCACTGCGTCTTAACCACTACACCACACTGGCTCTCCTTTCCTCTCTGGAAGGGAAGTGTTATCCCAAACCCAACAAAGGAGAGCAGACTAAACTGGCAAGAGGGAGTAATAACTCCTCCAACCATACCAGAGATTGCTCCAAAACAGTGGACAATTCTGCCAACCCTTTGCTAATGCTACAGCCTTGAGACACACTATCTACTTGCAACACCTTCTGCTTTAAATGCTGCAGAGACAACTTGCCTAGCAATCACATTAACATAGTATGTTGTTTCATCTCAACTCAAAAATGTTAATATCTTTCGGAAGGACTCTGAATGACACTTGACCATTGCCAGAAACACATTTAAAATGTCTACTAGTCAGCCTTCAACACAGAGCTAGGGATATATTTCAAACTACTAGCATTTACAACATTTTAGGTGCCTGACCCATAGAGAGTCACTAGGATCCTTTTTCAAGCTAGCTCTACCTATCAAAAGGACACGGAACCCTTTGGAGTATACCATTTGTATCACTAGCAGGTATGTCACTTCAGCCACTTCCACTCAAGAAATAGTTTTTACAGAACTCTTCAAGCCCGAAAGGGTTAGATAGGCATATATTTCAAGGGTAGTAGGGATTTCAGTAAATGCCCCTAATCACAGGAGAATGGAGAAATAATTCTACACTACAAAAGCATTTGATTTAATAGTCTTAGTGTCGTTTCCCCCCCCCCCAGAAAAAAAGGCAGAATGTGAAGTAAAGGTATATTTATCTTGTTTCTGAGACAGAATGTTCTTTAGTTCTCTTATCTAAAGAGCAGCCATGCTTCCTCTGTAACTCTTTCACTTTTTGTGAGAAGCTTCTGTTTTTATTTCAAAGACCTTCTGGATGACAAACTGAAACATCACATTTGGGCAATCTGTGGTTACTGGCCTCATTCATCCTTAGCAACTAAGCTATTGTTTTAATGCTTCTACTAGGGGGAAAACACACTTGCTATTTGGGAATTCCTTTCTTTTCTGTCTCTCTCCATTGCTGCATCATATATAGCTTTTAGTTCCTGTCTGATGTCCATAGAAAAGGTGTCAGGATTGAGGCCAGCTAGTTCAGATACTCATATCTTGCAAAAATGTTGTGACTCTTAGCCCTTAGCCTACTATCTAAGCAGACCTTGACAAATTTTTGTTGGATCTAGAGGCCAGCCCAAATATTTAGGAGCCAGGCTTATTTTTCCACCTTCAGAGCTTTCCATTTTAATGACCACACTTCTAGTTATTCCTAAAAACATAAGAAGAGCCCTGCTGGATCAGACAGTGGTCCATCTAGTCTAGCATCTCATCTCACACAGTGGCCAACTAGTTCCTCTGGAGAGCCAACAATGGGGCAGAGAGGGCATTGCTTCCTGACATTGGGATTCAACTGCTGACTGCCTCTAAATGTGGAGGTTCCCTTTACTCAGCATGTTTACTAAGCACTGACAGACCTGATCTCCACAAATCCATCTAATCCCCTTTTAAAGCTGTCTATGCATGTGGCCATCACTACATCCTCTGGCAGTGAACTCTACACTTTAATCACTCCCTGTTTAAAAAAGTATTTCCTTTTACCTGTCCTGAATATACTGCCCATCAGTATCATTGGATGCCCTTGGGTTCTAGTATTTTGGGAGAAAGAAAAAGGTTCTCTTTGTCAACTCTCTCCACCACATGCATAATTTTATAAACACCTATCACTTCCCCCACTTAGCTGTCTCTTTTCTAATCTCTTACCATAAAACCTAATCCTAAACTTAATCCTAACCTCCTCGCCAGTTCTTGTAATTTTATTAAAACTGTGGCAAAAATGTCACAGTTCATAAAAAAGTGTTGAAGTACATACAAGTGGGGGACACGTAAAATTTGCAACGAAGGAAAATCCCATCTGTCCCCTTCCTCCAATTTCTCTCCCTTCCCCTTCCCCTACTCCGTCAATCAATTTATTTTTCCCCAACCCTCCTGACCCCCTCAGTCAGCTGAGCATTGGAGGGGAGGGGAAAGTTGAAGCAGAAAGTGCACCTCCACACTTCCTGCTGCCTAGAGTTTCTTGCTGCCACCCCCACTTGGCTATCTGCTGATGAGGAGGATGGGATAGGCTGTCCTCTCCCCCCCCCCCCACCTATACGTGGCCTCATTATGATGATTTCTGATGCACATTCTCGGGGCATTATTCAGGATTAGATATATGATACAGGTATAATTTTTGTTGAACTCACCATAAACAAAAAGGTAACCTCTAACTCTAACCTAACTTCTTCCCAAATTCTCATAATCCCTTAAAAAAAAAAAAAAAAGCTCCATTTAATAGAATTTTGGAGCCAGTTAAGAAATTCACCCATCACCAATGAACAGTTAAGTGTACATATAAATAAACAATGACAAGAATGTCATGCACATTTCCTTTTATGTGATGCAATAAAACAGTCTGACGTGAAATTATAAACAAGCTCTGTACTTCCTTTGTGAATGGCCAAGCGATGCTAAAATAAACAATTGCTGAAAATACTAGGTGCCACAATGAAATGTCTAGGTGCCATGGCGACCTGGAGCTTGGGATTTGTTCAACTTTGGTCCAAACCATGGCTCCAGGAATGAAATGCTGTGAAGCTGAGCCACTGTACCTTATGCTTTTGCATTTTGAGTCTCAGCATTAAAACTACCTTAAATCATAGGACTGATCTCAAATTAGGGGAGGTAGAACTAGCTCCATAACAAATTGTCTTTAGATCTGTATATAAGGGCACCTAACTCCAGTCCTAGTGTCCCTACATATAGCTACAAGTATACTGAAGCTACAGGAGGAGAAACAAGCACAAGTATTATATAAATACAAATTAAGGAACTAACTTTAAAGAAGCAGTCACAAGCTAAGTAATGCAAGACCTTGCCCCAAGTCCTATTTACTTAGCCCTTCACCCCCTTCTTTATTAACACTTTCTGATACATCAAAGGGGTTCAAAGAAAGCCTGGGACTATAAGATTCTATCCCAGCATGCACAGCAGCAGCCAAATAACCTCTCCTACATTTTGTGTAAGGTAAAGGTAAAGGTTCCCTTGCTCGAAAGCCAGTCGAATCCGACTCTAGGGTTGCGGTGCTCATCTCTGTTTCAAAGCCGAAGAGTCAGCGCTGTCCGAAGACGTTTCCGTGGTCATGTGGCTGGCATGACTAAAAACCAAGGCGCACGGAACGCTGTTACCTTCCCACCGAAGTGGTACCTATTTATCTACTTGCAATGTCTTGCTTTTGAACTGCTAGGTTGGCAGGAGCTGGAACTAGAGACGGGAGCTCACTCCATCATGCGGCAACCCGGGTCTCGAACTGCTGAACTACTGACCTTCCACAGCCTGCAGTTCAGCGTCTTAACCACTTGAGCCACCGCAGCCCATTTTGTGTACATATACATTTATGTTTTCTTCCCTCTACATAGAATTTTTAGATAGCCTTTTGAGGAAAGTCCCATTGAAACTCACTTTCTATTACAAGCAAAAGGTAAGAGAGGGAGACACATCTATTCCTGCTAAAGGTCAGAAATTTAAATTGTTCATTCCAACGGCATAATTTCCTTTTTCTTTTCTCCTTTCAACCTGGGGTTGCCAGCTCCAGGTTGGGAAATACCCATAGATTTCGGAGGGTGGAGCCTGAGGAAGCTGGGGCCTGGGGAGGGGAGGGGCTTCAATGGGGGTATAAAGCCATAGAATCCACCTTTCAAAGCAGCCATTTGTTCCAGGTGGACTGATTTCTGATGCCTAGAGATCAGTTATAATCCCAGGAGATCTCCAGCTACTACCTGGAGGTTGGCAATCCTAGATCCAGCTATACTGGACAAAGAAGTAGGGATAGCACACTTGAACCCAAAGCTCCAAGTAACCCATGAAAATACAGAAAATCATGATAAAACCTGGACTCCCAATCTGAAGCATGACAGAGCTGAAGTTGGACTACTCAGTCACAATGCTAGCTCTGACGCCCCTCATTCTTATTTTATGGAGCAATGCAGCGGTAGCTTCTCTAGAGACGGTAATATCCAGGCAACCCGTTAAATGATGGGAGCTTTTTTCAAAAAGATGCCTAATGAGTCTTTAGAAGAAGATGTTGCATGTACCTGTGATTCACTGGCTTCTTAATATTAAGTTTGTTTTCCCTCAGGACAGACTCAAATAGGAATTATTCATTCCCTGAACAGACACCTGAGAATTCAATCAGACATGATTTAATGTGGCTGAAAAATGTTCTCTTGAGGCCAAAGCAGACGTGATGGCAGCAGACCCATTTGTTTAAGCCCTGTTCTACCACCACGATCATGTATAATGTGAAAGTCGGGTATTGACTGGTTGATTGCCCTGATCTGGATGGCTCAGGCTAGCCTGAGCTCATCTGATCTTGGAAGCTAAGAAGGGTCGGCCCTGGTTAGTATTTGGATGGGAGACCCTCCAAGGAAGTCCAGGGTTGCAACCCAGAGGCAGGCAATGGCAAACGGGCCTTGAAAGCCCTACAGGGTCACCCTAATTCGGCTGCGACTTGATGGCACTTTCCACCACGACCAGTGCCCTTTTTAGAGCAAAAGCAGTAGGCAGGTAAGGGTGCTAATTCCCTCCCCTTCCCACAGTTCACTTCCCCTGTCATCTGCTCCCCGCCGCAATGCTTTTTCTTCATCTGACCTCTAATACTAGAAGTGAACTCTACTGAATATAAGGAGCTTGAAGGGAGAACCTATGAGGAGGAAAGTGGGGAAGGTACAATGCTATTTTTACCTGCACATTCCTTTTCCTCTAAAAATCAGTCCAAAACTTTAAATTTATTAGGACAGACTAAGGTTTGAACAAATGGGTCCGCTGTAAAGTTTTTTCTACATGTGAAGTTTGATGCTCATTGGCTTGACTGAAGAATACCTAGACTCCAAAGTGCTTGAACGGACATTTATTCTATTTTTTCACTTCATTTACTTTCCCCCCAATGGGGACCCAAAGTGGCTTACATTATACTCCTCTCCTTACAACATGCCTGTGAGGTAGGCAAGGCTGACAGAAAGTAACTGGCCCATGGCCCTGCGAGCTTCCATGACAAAAGAGGGATTTGAATGTGAGTCTCTCATATCCCAGACCAATGCCCTAGCCACTACACCTCATTGCCTCTCAGTTCCTTTCTTCGAATGACTAGCAATGTAACAGCAACCACAGAAGGAGTAAAGGGCTAAATAGATGGCACAAATGTTTCAATTAACTCTGTAGGTGAAATGGATTGCAACCTTTAGTAGTTTGTAGGGGAAATGACAAAGTATTTCAATAAAGCTGCCATAAAAACATACAGCCAAACTGAGTGGACCTAGCTTGGATATGGTAGCTGCTACTTGTGGTGCTAGTGAGCCGCCAGTTCTACAAGCAAAAGATTGTAGATTGATGGCTCCACATGCAGATTTGCTGGGTATGCTGAGATTCAGTGCACACAGAGGTCTGTATCCACCCCAAGAGTGATTCAGTTCAGTGTTTTGGTTATAAAAAGGGTTCTCAGGAAAGCCATCACTCTCACTTTGGAGTCAAACAAAAGTGCTGCCTGTCGTTCACACACAATGCAGCCCTAAACAGAGTCACACAGAGTAAATCGGGCACCTCATTTCTGACAGTCCCCTCTATTCAGGAGGTGTGCTCAGTTATAGCCCCTATACTGCTTCTTTCCCTGAAAGGTGCAAAGCCAAATCATTTCTGCGAGCCTTCAGCAAAAATAACTGCTGAACATCTCTGGCACCTGGTAGCGACAATATGGAAGTTTTAAGTTGATTTATTTTGACTGATATGTTTAAGTGATGTTTTTTAATTGTGCGTGTTGATATTTTGCAAGCCGTCTTGGGCATAGGGGAAAGATGGGTTATAAATAATTTAAAATGATAAACAAACATCCTTCTACATCAACTGAAGTCCAACGGCTTAGAACGGAGAAACTCTGCTTAGAATTGTGCTGCAAAGCATTTTTATGGGAGTGGATTTCATGCTTTCTTCTGAAGTACAGCCTCTTATCAGAATGTAGTTTTATTTGGCTACTCGAAAAATCTGCCAGGCCCACCCAAAGCCATATGACGATGGTGGAAGAATTCCATACTCAATAATACTTCCTGTAATGCTGTGGATATGTTCATGGGACAGAGCACTGGGTGAAACAACACTATAGAAAGACCTGGGTTCTGATTCATCCTCTAGGGTGCTCAGTTAGTCTGGGAAGGGGGAGGTTCTGCACTGCACTCTAGCCCTCCTGTTCCTGCCATGTCCCTTCTCTCTGGGAGTCTCAGGAGCCAAACCTTCTCAGACTTAGGCACCCCCAAGGATTCCAGCGCAATCGAGCAAGTCTCCAGGCCTCTCACAACATCCACTACCCCAGCCGCCCACTATCCTGACACAAGGGGTAGGTTGGCTGCCCGCTTCCAGGAGCTGAGCTGAGCCTTCCAGCACTGAGCAACTGATCAGGATTGGCTTCCTCTCACTTTCTTCTCCATGACTGGTGGGACTTGGTAGGAGACGCCAGATACAACATGGCCCCCCTGACCATTCAGCACTGGCTACCACAAGGAAAGTGCAGAACCGCCTCCCAGGCCACCAACCAGCCATGGCAGCAGCAGACTTCACGATCAGCCCTGCAAGCTACGGTTGTACCATGGACCCACTGTCCAGTCCCCTCCTCCCTCGTGCAAAAAGTGCAGTATAGAAAACAGCACTGTAAAAGGTATTGCTGTGTGCAAGACAGACTGGAATGCTGTTCGCTCAGCCTCACTGATGCTGAGGTGAGAAGTCTGGAAAAAGAACCAGGTTAGTACAAGTGACTATGTCCATTACATACCTGCTTTTCAGTCATGGCATAGAGGTACTGGAGATCAGGGCTGAGCACCAAGTCCCGCAAAATGGAGCTGCCTTCATGGGCCACGACATTCTCATACTGCAATGCTGAACGTCCAATGGGATTGGCAGGATCTACCAGGATCTGATGGAAGAAGGGACACTGTGTTAGTATTTGGTCCTAAAATTGCTTGCAGGATCGTGATGGACATCATTTACTGCATGGCAAAAGAACAAGAGTGTGCCAGTTTCAGAACAGTAATGGCCCAGTTGAAAGAGAGCAAAGTAGCCCAGAAGCATCCCTAATCTCCAGTTCTTGTCCTGTCTGTCATCACTCTACACAAGGACTTCACTGCTTCCAGCGATGCACAAGCTATGATGACCTGATGTTGAAAAGAAGGAATGAAGACCTGAGAAAACATCCAAGAAAACTCATTCCAAAGGAATGTTTTGGCTGACACAGGGGCAAACCCAGAGAAAAATGTATAGTCTTGTATCCAGTAATTTTAGCTGATGGAAGTGATTTCTGACAGCAGTGGGACTTCTTTATCCTCCCACTGCAGCCCAAAATGCCCCCCAAAATGATGGTTCTAGAGGACAATGGACCCATAGGAACAACATGTTGGGGGAGATGGTAAGCTGCAGTGAGAAGGGGTAAAGCAACAGGATTTCGTGGAAATCTTCTACTAGATACAAGCCAGAGTACGGAAGGTTCATCCAAACAGAAACCCTCTCTTTATTTATTTTTATAACCTTTTATTTAACATATGAGAATTAAGCATCTACCACGTCTGGTGAGTCATCAAGGGCTCATCCAATTTCCTTACCAATCTGCCCTATTTGCCCTTCCTTTATATCCCTTAAAACAGCTTATGTGGAGTAACAGCTATGCCTTTGGGTTTAGAATAAAACTCTGCTACACACCTTAAAACAAATGTTAATGCTCTTCAATCAATTCTAAGGTATTTTAAAATGAATTGGGGTTCTGTTAGATCAAATGTTAATAGCTCCAGAGGAAATACAGATAGCTGGTAGCAGGTGGAGAGGAAGGGGTGTTTGATGTAAACTAGGTAAGTATTTCAGAAGGGAAGAAAGAACTGTGTTAAAATGCTTTAACTGGATTGATCCCTCCATTTGGTATTTCTATACTGACAGAGGGTAGATGGAAGAGAAGCAGCTGCTGAAGCTGTTGAACCTATGCAGGTACAGAAATATCACCAAGAGTGCTGACGGATAATTGCATGCACATATGCAAATATCCTGCCTCTTCCTTCTTGCTCAGTCCATTACAACCTACCTCTTCTGCCACCAGGATCACTCTAAGCAATCTTTCATTCATCTCAGCATCCGCCCTCTCCACATACTTGCAAGACATGGACCATCATGGCCCCATTAATCATCATCTTCTCATTCGACACAGGCCTTCCAGCAACCTGTGGCCTTCCAGCAATACTGTGGCTCTCATAACACTCCCCAGCGTGTCAAGGAGGTGGGGGTATCGAAAAGGCTACCGCCTAGGGCAGCTTCCTAGTCATCACTGCCATGATGCCCAACAATGCAAAGAGCCACATATTATACACTAGTGCAGACACACAGCATTGCTGCAGAAGGGGGTCACCACCACTTCTGGGATCAAAGTCCCAAGGGTTTTGTCACAGGGCTGCCCTTTATAAGGGCACATGCAGCTAGCAGTATATAACCAGCAGCCAGCCAGCGCTTTTGTTCTAGGCATAGCAGGGATATAGAAATTCCCTTAATCCCATTACTACTCACTGTGACCATAAAGCTTATAGGGAAGACAACGCTTTCACTGCAGAGGCCATAACCACATTAAAAGGTGTCACAGGGTCACAGCCAAGTAAGGAGAGTGGGGGAGGGAGAAGATGACATGCATCAGGATTAATTCTTTTAATTCAGTTGCCACCTGGCTGCTCAGCATGAGTCATCCCCAGCTAAGTAACTTACTTTCTTCAGTGCACCTGCTTTCTGCTTGTGGCACACCACAATCCGGCATAAGGTGAGCCGTAGGATACTAAGGGTTACCTGGCCTTGACTCATGGCAGGGAGCTGAACTCAGAGGCATTCTGATCTCTTCTAAGGCTATGACACATCCAGTTCAGATGACAATCTGCCAGCAGAACTAAACAATCAGGAGGCTGCAGCTCTCTGGGCTCTTTAAAGCTGCAGTCTAGATTGAGAAGCCAGAATGATCGGCCACTGCTTGTCTTTCACATATTTCTAGGAAGAACTGGTATATACATGCACATAACAGCAGCATAAAATGTTATTCCTAAAAAACAAAAATACAGGCTGACAACAAGCCATAAAAATGCTCCCCCATAAAAAGAAGGAACCTTTCAGTTAAAAACAACAACAACAGGAAATGTGTTGGTCCTCAGAGACTTTATGATAAGCTAGCTCCTACAAATCAGTAAGGTGAGCCTCAAGGGGGAAGGCATTCCAAAGGTGGGGCATCAACAGTGGGGAAAAACAGCCTCCAACCACAGATCCAGCAGCACATCTGTATTTGAACCTGTTCCTGTAATTCCCTCCAAGACAGACTGAATCCTCATGTGGTTTTGTCACTGACCAAAAGCACCTCAGTCTTGTCTGGATTGAGCTGCAGTTTATTGGCCCTCATACAAATAATTGACTTATCTAGGCATTTATTCAGGACTTCCAGAGACCCACACAGCTGCTGGGAGAAATACTAGATGACACTTGGATGATCTCTGTAGACGTTAAACAGCATCGGTGACAAAATGGACCCCTGTGGGATCCTACAGCATAAATGCTACACAGCCAAACAATGCTCCCCCCCCAGAACCACTTTCTGGATCAAGTACAAGCAGAACCTCCAAAGCACAATGACCCCCCCCCACACACACACACACTGTCAACACAGCCTCTCCAGAAGGATAACATATTAAGTGGTACTGAAAGCAACCAAGAAGTTCAGAAGAAACAACAGTGGCACACTCTGCCTGTCAGTCTCCTGTGGAAAACCAGCATCCAGGGTGACCAAGGCCATTTCTGTTGGAAACCCTGGCCTGAATCTAGATTGAAATGGGTCTAGATCATGCATCTCCTTGTACATTGCCTGAAGATGAATTTCCACCACTTGTTTCAGCACCTTTCCAAGAATGGAGTGTTGGCCACTGAGAGGTGTCACAGGGTCATCCACCTTTCTGGTAATCATACAAATGTGACAACTGAGCATAAAAGGGGAAATTATTTTCTCTGCCTTTGTGACCCAAAATCTCACTCCCAAATAGACCTAGAATTGTCTACAGAAACCAGATCCACCTAGAATTCTGAAATGCAACCTGAAAACCAGCAGCTCTTTTGCCCCACATGTCCCTGTGAAGTTTTATGAACAGGAGCACTTTCCACCCTGCACCTCCAAAGTTCCCACAGAAAATAATTGCTCCTTCTCCAGCTCCAGGTGCTTACATAGCCCTGGTGTTCTTATTATCCATGCACTCTTATTTCTTACAGCATCCCAATTTGGAAACATTTTACTGATTAGGAAGTGAGCGCATAGAGGGCTCTGGCCTGCTAGTCTTCTACTCCCCTACTGATTTCTGCAGCATTATGAAAATCTGAGAACAGTGACCAGTCATAAAAAAATATACATCTGACTCGATTATTACTTAACAGGCATTAAGTAACACATTTTGGTGCCCTGAATTCCTCAGTAACAGTTGGATCATTGGAACATCTCTCCAGACCTCCACCTAATCCTCCCCCCTACTCTAGCCCCCAAATAAAACCCCACAGAGCATGTTATAGTTTCATTTCCCTCGTTGCAATAAATAGACTCCATCCACCCATTTGCATACTTTCCAATCAGGCAAAGGAAGCAGGGCTTAGAAGGCAGGATCCTGGCGTGCAGCTGATTAACATGGAAATATATGCGGCTCACAAACAAACCGGGGCCCGTCTAATTAGAGTGGCGCCTTTGATTCACCGCCAACATCCAGCACGCACCAGCCCTGGATTATTTTTAGTCAGTTTTACAAAACAAATGTATTTGATTAGGAGAGACACCCCTGAGCTAAGAAAGACTGATAGACAGAGGCAGAGACATGGAAAGGCTGCTCCCCTACAGGGAATGGGGCTTGGGCCTGTGGTGAAGGTGTCCAGGAATGCAGGTGTGATTGTGAGGTAGCCTCACACAGCCTGACAGCTGCACAGAACAGAGGGAAGTCCTGGAATGTGTGTCTGCAGCTGCCGGTTCCTCTTGCAAACATTACAATGCTGTCCCTAATTACTATGCTGAAACCTCCTTTATTCCACTGATGGCCATGACCCTCAGATGACCAAAACCAGCACACCAATACGTTCCTGGCTTTCAGTACTGCCTAACCTGCCAATCAATCCACCTGTTCTTCCTTGCCTCAATTTACTATGCCAATCCACAGTGTTGAGCAACCCTCATAAACATGTGAAGCAGCTTCCCCTATTTTTTCACCATACATACTCCACAAACACACTGCAGAGGGGTCACAATTTGCCCTGACCCCATGCGACATGTCTCCCAAGGTGTGAATTCAGTGTATGGGACAGAATAGAAGCAGGTATATGCAACATTTTTTTATATGTGTGTGTGCATGTGATTGTGTATGCACCTGGAAGTCATGACAACCTCTGGTGACTTACCCCTACTGGGCCTGGAGGATATTCAGAGAATTCTTGGAGAACAGGTGAGGTGCCGTAAGACTGGAGATGGGCAAATGTTGTCCCCATCTTCAAGAAGGGGGAAAAGGAGGATCCGGGTAACTACCAACCCGTCAGCTTGACGTCTATACCTGGGAAAAGTTTTAGAACAAATCTTCAAACAGACAGTCCTTGAGCATTTAGAAAGGACGGCTGTGATTACTAAGAGCCAGCACGGGTTTCTCAAGAACAAGTCATGTCAGACTAACCTTATCTCTTTTTTGAAAAAGTTACTACCTTGCTGGATCAGTGGAATGCTGTTGACTATCTTGATTTCAGTAAGGCTTTTGATAAGGTTACACATAATATTCTTGTTGACAAATTGGAAAAATGTGGTTTGGATCCTATGACTGTTAGGTGGATCTGTAAATGGTTGACAGATCGCACCCAAAGAGTGCTTGTGAATGGTTCCTCATCTTCTTGGAAAGGAGTGACAAGTGGAGTGGTTCAAGGATCTGTCCTGGGACCTGTTTTGTTCAACATCTTTATCAATTATTTGGATGAAAGGATAGAGGGAATGCTTATTAAATTTGCAGATGATACTAAATTGGGAGGGGTAGCAAATACAGTAGAAGACAGAGGCAGAATACAGGATGATCTTGACAGGCTGGAAAACTGGGCTAAAACAAATAAAATGAATTTCAATGGGGATAAATGTAAAGTTCTGCATTTAGGTAGGAAAAATCAAACTATAGATTGGGGGAGACTTGTATTGGCAGTAGTATGTACGAAAAGGATCTAGGGGGCTTAACAGACCATTTACTGAACATGAGTCAGCAGTACAATGCAATAGCTAAAAAGGCAAATGCAATTTTGGGCTGTGTCAACAGAAGTACAGTGTCCAGATCACACAAAGTGATGGCACCACTTCCCAGAGTCCTTCCCAGAGTCAATTCTGCTTAACTTCCGAGATCGGATGGGATCAGACTTGCCTGGGCTATCCAGGTCACGGCAGTATATGTGACATTTTTACACATGCTTCTATTACACCATAAACAGAAGTCTTGTGGCATCTTGATGACTAACATACTTTTATTCCAGCATATACTTTTATGGACTAGAACTCACTTTGTGGATCACAGCATACCTTAGCAGATGAATCTGACAAAGTTGGTTCTAGTCCACAAAAGCTTATGCAGAAACAAAAACATGTCTTTAAGGTGCCATGAAAGTCCATTTTATGTTTGCTGCAGCAGACTGACAATGCCATCCAAAGACAGTGTCGCACCCCTCTAAGTCCATTTAGGATGCTGTGGCTTTATTTATGACTGCACTGTAGCACAGCTATTTCTCTGCTTCTGTCATAGCAGGTGAAGCAGCCTTGAGGTAAGCTGCATTTCAAGACCCTGAATGGGGAGCTAGCATTGATTCTGCTAGCTGCTCCTCTTGCATATAAAACATAGGTCATTACAAGAGCCTGTAACCTCCTGCTGGTCAATTATTTCTATTTGAATGCTAAAAGCTTTGTCAATAGGCCACTATCTAAAGTTACCAGAATATCTGCATTAGTAATCAACCTTGCTTTGTACATACATCTGGGGTTTATCTATTCATTTTTAGCTGCTAAAAGTCCAAAGGCCAGTGCCAGTAGCATTATGTTAAGATATATACAAAATGAACAATTCAAGAGCATTAAAACAGGTCAAATAAAGCAAATGCTAACCAGTCTACTCTATCCTCAGTCTGCGTATGAGCGGATTATTTTGTGCATGTCTGAGAGCCCAAACAAGGCATTGCTAAGTAGGTCCATGGTGAGCGATCAAAGAAACCCATACAAGCATGACAGGTCAGTTTCTTAGGGTGTAATGCTTTCGAGCAAGGGAACCTTTACCTCTACCTTTACTTTAATGTAATGTAAACCTAGCAAGGACTTTATTGTTCAAAAAGTAATACTTTGGATTAAAGGAAAAGGTAAGGTAAAGGTTTCCCTTGCTTGAAAGCCAGTCGAATCCGACTCTAGGGATGCGGTACTCATCTCTGTTTCCAAGCCAAAGAACCAGCGCTGTCCAGAGACGTTTCCGTGGTCATGTGGCTGGCATGACTAGATGCCAAGGCGCATGGAACGCTGTTACCTTCCCACCAAAGTGGTACCTATTTATCTACTTGCAATTTCTTGCTTTCGAACTGCTAGGTTGCCAGGAGCTGGGACCCAAGACGGGAGCTCACTCCATCATGCGGCACTCGGGTCTCGAACTGCTGAACTACTGACCTTCTGGACTGCAGTTCAGCGTCTTAACCACTTGAGCCATCGCAGCCCTTAATACTGTGGATTACCCCCAGCAAAAGAAAATATTGGGTTACTACAGATGCTGATGTTAATGCTGTCTATACAGCTAGCTGGAGGGATGCACCTGGAAGTCATGACAACCTCTGGTGACTTACCCCTACTGGGGGCCTGGAGGATATTCAGAGAATTCTTGGAGAACAGGTGAGGTGCCGTAAGACTGGACGTGCCCTGACTCAATGTATTTATTTATTACATGTTTCTCCCGCCTTCCTTCCAAGGAGCTCATGGCAGCACACATGGGGCTTTCCCCGTTTTTTCCTCCAATGGCTGAGACAGTGACTTGTAGGGTTGTTAGGTCCCTCCATGGCAACTGGCAGGGGATGGGAGGGGGACTTACCAGAAGAAAGTGGAAAGCCCAGGCCACATCACTGGTGTCGCACAAGAAATGACGTCATCACACTGTGATATCGCTGCAATGCTCTGGTATTTGGGCAAAAACTCTATGGTAAAAACAGCTTCTACCATAGAATTTTTGCCCAAATACCAGAGCGCCACCCAGCAATCACTGGCATAATGACATCACTTCTTGTGCAATTCCAGCAATGTGGCCTGGGCCTTCCTCTTTCTCCTGGTAAATCTCCCTGCTGGCCAGCTGATCAGCAGTGGTGGTCAAGGACTGGCAGCTGGGATCCCTGCCTGGGGGTGGGGGGGGCAGAGGGATCTGGCAAGCCTAGTGATTTGTCAAGGTCACCTAATAAGTATCATGGCTGAGTAGAGATTTGAACCAAGGTCTCCCCCAATCCAGTGCCTAGCAAACAGCCTGTTATTCTAGAAAGAGCTCATTCTACCTGAAGCTAAATACAGTGCAACTCAAAATGCCGCTAATTCCTCTATCCCCAGTTATTTGGCTAAAAAGAAAAGACGTTGCCATGCCGGTTTTTGCAGATCTCTGGACCTGTAATTAGTAGCTTTCTATAGCCACCAGAACTAGTTGTTTTCAATAGCCACCGGAACTGTGCTTCTTACTTATTATCACGGCTGCAGCTTCCCACAGACTGCAATACCATGAAAAATGTACCTTCCCCAATCCTTTTATGGCCTATATTCAAAGCACAGTAAATCAATACATTCTTACCCTAGTTTTACAATCGATCTGTGGGTGTGTTAGTCATTCCAGCAGTAACATTTAAGTACTGGGGTAATTCTACAATTATATTAATCCACCACGGAGAAGAGAATTAGATATCTAATAACAGAATATAGAGTCAAAGCAATTGCTGCATTGAGGCGGATATCAGAGCCAATGTGATACGGTATTGAATGTGCTGAACTTGGACCAGGATCACTGGGGTTCAAATGCCTCGTCACCAATGAAACTCACTGAGTGTAAGCCATTCACTGTACTGCACCTTAATTTTCTTAACAGCACTGTTACAAGGATACACTGAGGTTAAGTACGCCACCAATGCAATGGATGAAGAGCAGAAAATAGATGTGCTTTAACTTGACATGGGCTGGACACCAAAGACACAGAAATATTATTTTCACATCTAGGCATCACAGCTACAGGAAAAGAGATTCCATCGGCAACTAAAAGATGTTTTATGTTATTCTAAACATGACCAACCTTAGCACTGGCAACAGCTGCTCATTGTATACCTCAGCAGGAGGGTGTGTGGCACAGAGTCAGGAATACATGCCTGCCTTCATCTCTGCAGAATACGCCAGTGTGGTTACAGTGGTTAGGGTGTTAAGAGTAGGATCAGGGAGGACCAGGTTCAAATCTGTGCTCTGCCATGGGTGACCTAACCTACCTCACAAGGTTGTTGTGAGGATAAAAGGGTGAAGAAGAGACTGCTGTAAGCTGCTTTGGGTCCCCACTGGGGAGAAAGCCGGGGCATAAATGAAGCAATAAGACAGGCAGGCAGACAGTCAGACAGACAGGCTGCTTATCTACCATAACACACACTAGAATGGCAGTACTGTGAACTTGACTTGTGGTTTTCCCAAAACCTTAACCACCATTGTGATACTTTAATATATTCTCAAGAGAACTGCAGGGATGGTTAGGCACCTGCAATGATGAGAGAAATAGCACCTGTAACTTTCACATAAAGTTTGCAATGGGTTAAAAAAGTTGGAAGTCTGCGAAAGTGAGAGGGCAAGAGAAAAGCTTTCAATGCATGTGAAAAGAAGCGTTGTCATAGATGGTCTAGGCTAGCCCAATTTTATTAGACCTCAGAAGCTAAGCAGGACTGCCCCTAGTTAGTATTTGGATGGAAGACCACCAAGGGAGTCCAGGACTGCAACACAGAGGAAGGCAGTGGCCAGCTACCTCTGTGCATCTCATGCCTTAAAAAAACCCCTATGGTGACTTGACGGCACTCTGCGCGGACACATATAGCAGCAGCCACACCTAAGGAGCAGGAA